>NW_009218821.1:0-16093 GCF_000690835.1 Fulmarus glacialis
ATATATTTCTTATAAATTTATCATATGGAAGTTTTCAAACTGTATAATTGTAAGTTTCTGTGACAATACAGTTTATCAACAGTGTAATTAGTTTTCTCTTTTTCTCCTAATTACAAGGTACTTTCAATCCTGAACTTACGTTAAGCACAGGTTGTGGATGAAGACCTGTGAATCTTTAACCTCCGAATTCTCTGACTATATTTTTCTTTCACCTTGAGTCAAGACATTTAACATTGGGGAGTATTTATTTTAACTGTTTTATTAGCATAGAAACATTCACCTCTGCTTCAAAAATGATCTTGTGATGATTAGTCAATATTTGTAGGCACTTTGGAGATTTTCAGCACCAAGTACAGATTAAGCGCTATTATTTCTTTGTCTATTCTTATAAACGTTTTCCTCCCTTTCTAAGCCTTTGAGGGAAGTAAATAAGATCAAAGCCTTTTTTAAGGAAAGTCTTTAGGAAAGACTTTAGGAAAGTTATGAAGACCGCATGTTTTTAACAGCTAGATAACTCATCCCCTTAATTCTCTCTCTTCATAGCCACTGCTATCCCACTCCTTTCTCCGGTATGGTATAAGACTGATGTAACTAAGATGCAAGAGATGACACAATGTGATGAGTTGTTCTGCATGTTATTTGAATTGTTTCACTTTCCAACAGCTTTTGTGGGTTGCTGCCATGTTTCTTGATTCAACTTGGAGAATTAAATACAAAGCTGGTCAAAAGTCAGAATTCTGCGAGAAAAAATCAACAGTTCTCATTTCAAAAGATAACCTTTGCAGTAATTCCTTTAAGAAATTTGTAACATTAAGAAATATCTTCTGTTCTGAAAAATTTTGAATTTAATAAAAATTGGTTTGTTCTATTTTAAGTTAGATAACTGATTATGTTTTCACTGTTTCTTAACTAGTTTGTGGCAGCATTACATAAGACATAAAACTGTAAATGACTAGTGATACACCACAGTATGATCAATAATGTAAATTGTCTTTTTATAGAAATATCAAAGAAATAAACATACCTGCTACTTACTTAGAAATAATTCATCTTATTTTATTCATTAAAATGATTTTTGTTTGTGTTGAAAAAGTTTGACAGAAATGAAAAGAAAATAACCAGAAAAAATATAACTGTTTTCAGTTTTCTTATTTTATCTTCCAATCATTTTTCTATGTCAATGAAAATAGCCTAGGCGGGTTTCCCCCCTCCCACACCAAAGCCAAGAGTATTGGTGGCTGTGATAATTTTGCTCCTTCCAGTAATGAACTACGCTGGGGAAGGAAGAAGCCTCTGATTATTTTATTGCAAAGCTAAATAAGCTGCCATCTATGGAAGATATAAAGTTTTCATAATTATAGCTCCATCTTTTACAATATGTATAAAATGAGACCTAAGGAGGTTTTTTAAGACAAGAAGCAAGCCAATGGCTCTTGAGGAAGGATGGTTACTAGGGCAACCTATTAAACATTGCTTTATACTATCAATTAAGCGTATAACTTGCACTGCTGCTGATAATTGTTTTTACTTATAACCCAGAGTTTATTTATATGGAAATCTTGTAGCATGTTCCGGAATCTTGAAAAATATGTAACTTTACAACAGCTACCAACAGCTAAGGAAGGGCATGGCTTTGATCCCAGAACCTGAACTAAGAAAACTTGTCTTAGTGGGAATTTAAGATTTTAAGTCATGAAAAGATCAGAAAATGGAGGGAGAGAATGTACACCTCTTTGAAATAAAAATAATACCCCTTTTTTAGTTTGGAGGTTAGGTTCCTCAATGCTCATAAGGTACTTGAATAGACTGGAATTTTATGTTTTAAAATGCTTCCTTATTCTCATCTAAAGTACAGTCTTAGAAAGTACCTCAAGTATTCACATCTTGTTCAACTTCTGGACACAGAAGAACTGACAAGACCCTTAGCGCTGAAGGTACTATGAACACTTCGGGTCTTCCTCACCGAAACAGGACTGTTAACTGATTTGTGGAATAATCAGGTCTAACTGTACTATGCTGCCATAAGTCTCATCTTCCCAGTACCACACACACTGGTACAGTTCAAGAACAACCCAAGTTTATAGTCATGTTTGTTCTAACATCTTATAGCCACCAACTAACCAGAGAAGAAAAACGTGTATCAAATCTCAAACTCCAGTAAGCCATAATTTAGGTAAAAAGTGCAGATAATACAATAGTCAGACAGGACAGGATGCAGAAACTGCCACTTCTGATAAAGCCATCATAATAGATCCCATTGTTATATCGCACTAATTGTTCTAGCCCCCGTTTTTCTCATATCTGACCTGTGTGTTTTCATTTTGGAAAGAGCTCTCGCTGTGCTTGTCCTGCATCTGCTTGTGTATGCCGTGTGGACAATTCCTCTCTTTGTTTTGCCAGTTGTTTTTGGCCTCAGTCAGAGACAGCTTTTAAGTTAAATGGCCATCTGGCAACTTCACTCCTCTTCAAACTTCTCTGGAAGGAAACTCATTTAGCAGGTGCATACTAAGCCATTGGCGAGTTATTGACAAATGAAAAAAAGAGGTCAGCCTAGACTGACATGAGCACCCTTCTGAGCAAGAGCATTACATGCTTTATAAAACAGAAGATTGACAGTCAGAGGACACAGTCTCAGAAGCCAGACACATATTTCTAGATGTGCTATTTCTTTTTTTTTTTTTAAACTACAAAAATTAGTATGTCAGAAATAGAAACCAAAGACAAAGATGTACGAGTACCGGGTTTTCCATTTATACTTTTGTACTCTGCTACATAAAACATTTGTCTGGAAAAAAAAAAAAAAAAGAATGGGTAATAATCTAAATGAGACATCTTTGATTACACTGCATTTCTAAGTTAATCACTTTCAGGTATGTAAACTACCTATAAGACAGAATCTGTCCAGTTATTTATGAAAGATGAGTAGGAACAAGCCATCTGAGTCTGGTAGACAAAACTTTTTTTGGAATGGTTAAGGTAGGGAGAAGACAAAATTTAGAATAATGGGGTTTTTTTAGATAACAATTAGTATAAGAACGGATACCTTTAATGATGCAGATAGTAGGCTCTGATCATTGAAATTAAAGTTTTAGGTGAAATGATTATGTCATTATGCACACTGTTTTCAGTAAGTGAGTCAAACTTTAATAATAATTAGGCAGGGCTTCAGGCTCTGACTTTTAGAATATGTTGCATCAGATTCTGTAGGCTGTTTTTACATTCTTAGGCACTAGGTCTGTGATTCAGACACTCAGCTATTTGCTTCACCTAATGAAGAAAATCAGATCTTCTTGTAATAAGCATGCATTGACACTGAGGAAATAAAGCAATTGTTGTCATGCTCTTCTAGGATGCTACAGAGACATCTAATATCAAAATCCTGCCTAATATTGCTCTCAAGTCTGTATCTAGAACAAGTATTTTGAAACTTCTGAGTTGAATGAGAACATTTGGAGCTGTGATTCATTCCTAAACACTGAGTGCTTAGAATTATGCACAAATGTCTCCAGATGAGCTAAAGAGAGCAGAAGGTTGCATAAAACTTCATTTAGAGTATAATTTTAGTATATTTACACTGCACAGTACAGTCTGAGACCTTACACTGGCAGGAGTATGATCAGTCATGGGAATATGTATGTATGTATGTCTTGGACACTGAAGGATGAAAGCATATAAGCATTTTAAACTATTTGAATATTTTTCTGTCTAGTGATAAGTGTCATAGGCCCAGGAATAACTTCTCCTAGATGTAAGCAAACACAGTTTTTAAACAGGAAAAGGATGGTATTATGAAGAAAACACTTATACCTTTCAGACATCAGTCCAAAACGAGGCTAGAAAGAGCGGCGGATAGTGGTAAGTAAAGGTGATAAGAGAGTCCTTGCAGATGTTGCTTCCGCAGATGGGGACTGAATGACATGCTTTCTGAAGGACAATGCACATCTGAATGAGTCAGGACTTGTTCTAAACCAAAGTAGTACCAAGGTAAATATCTTGTATTTCTATCGGTACATACCAATGTCCCTATTACTAATATCTTGACACCTTCACCAGTAAATCAGAAGGAGGAAGGGAGCATGTAAGCATGATAGCATGTAAACACACCAGGCATTCAGGACATGACCCGGGACCAAGTGCTATGCACGTGGCTCTCAGGAGGCTGCGCCAGAGGAAATTACCCTTAAGCAGTGAGAACATGAGCTCCTTTGCTCCTTCTTGGGCCTAGAGGAACCTACACATTTAGCAGTGTACTAGTCTGGTACGTGTGTGGTATGCAGACTCAGAAACAAAATAAAGAACAAGTGAAATATCTTTAAGAGTGCAACATGATTTTTTAAAAACACTTTGTGAAGTAGGACTTTGTGAAAGAGAGAATTGGAAATGGAAAGCTTTAGAAAAGCAGTAACTAAAATTAATTTAAATAAACATCTAGAGTGCAGATATCCACATCTGAGCTAGTCAACCTGGGCTTCCTTTAAAGACAAAAATTGACACTTGTAGAGAATGCATTATAGAGTCTGTTCCAATATCTCTTTAAAATTAAATAAATCATGGTTTAGAAGTGTTTTATTCTCTCCATTGACTGTAACTCAGAAGTCTACCATATACATTTAGATAGTGAAAACAGAGTATGTGAATGGCACCATAGAATAGATAGGAAGAAGGAATTGTCCTCTCAGACAATAACTTGCTAGACCACTGTTCTAGAGCATTGCTGAACTGTGGTCCTGAAAACCAATCTTCTGCTGAAGTTCCTAATAAATTGACTGCATAGAGTGCCTGATGATGATCTCATTAATTGTACCATACTTGTACTTCCTGTAAGTTTAGTGAGTTCAATTGCCTTTTCATTTTGTTACTGCAGCAGACAGAAAATTTTGCAAAATTTGTTTCTGAGACTTGGCTGAAATGTTTTTTGGAGGACTTTTTTTAAGGAACTTATATCTGAAAATTCCTTGGAAAGTTTCTGCAAATGCATGTAACTGTTAAGGTTGTCTTAATTCTGAAACTAAAATATGAAAAATTCTGAATGGCCATAAGTCACTGAAGACTACCTTAATCTCTATCCATACTGGTATTTCAGAGAACTAGAACTAGAACTACTATATGGAGAAAACTTAGTTACGGACTCCCTGGGACTGAATTATTATTTACCGCTTTGCTTTTTCCAGTGCCTGAGAGTTTCTTCTCAGATGTGCAGTATCTCATGTGCTTGTCTTTGGATTTTGTCACATACAAAGATAATAGATTCAGTCTCATTGCCAGGATCTTATATGGATAATTTTCACACTTTTAATATTTTACAAGTAGCTATTATTTTTTTTATTGATCTCTATATTCCTTTATTGGACATACATATATTTTCTTAAAATAAGATGATTCTATTTCATTATCAGTTGCTCATAGTAAAAAAACTGTATTAATTAATATTTAATACTTTTCACACTATAAAGAATTCTTTAATAAAACTCTTGTTCTGAACTGTTACGGACTTACAAAAAAAATTAAGCATAATGATTGCCACATTTTAAATTATTTTGTCTATTTGTAACTAGTTGATTTATGTTTATTTGTTTGGTTTTGTTGTTTTATATATGTTAATTACTAAAATCAATAAAAATCAATAAACTTATGTGACGCATGATTTCCTTTGAGATATTGTTCAGTCAGAAATACATCTATACAGGAAAATAATGGTCTAATGGAAGAACTAGGCATTGCAGTTTCTTGAATGCAGTATTTCTGATGGATCTTGTGCATTTCCATAAGGCTCAGAGAAAGCTGCCTTCAGTGTATTGTAGACAGAGCTTTCTGTAATCAGCCTTGGGCATTGGTAGCAGTACAGCTACACTCTTCAGAGCTTACAGTGGGCTACAAAAACCACTGAGAAGGAGACTAAATTAGCTTAAGTCAACCTTGATGTTGCTATAGCTGTAGTAAAGCCATAGGAAATATACATTGTTTGTACTGTTCATAAAAGGTCATACTGTTCAGAAAAGCAAAGCATCTAAGCTATTACATGCTGGATTATACAAAAATTAATTTAGAGAAAAATAGTTGGTAGATTTATGATGCTAATAAGATCATGTTATAGGAAAAGATGTGACAGTGTCTAAATTCTGTGTATGAGGTATTGTCAATACACAGAGAGTAATATTAGAATTTAAATGTGCACATTTGGTTACATAAGAATCTATGTGATTAACTTAAATACGGGTACATAAATGGTATGGGAAAACAGAGCAACCATAAGTGAAATGATCAAATATTCTGGGATGGCTTTAGATATTTCAAATTATGTTGAAGTATCAGTTTCTTGTCTTAGATTGATTCTTTTTAAAGTCTTACTAAAGCTGAGGTGAAGAAATGTTCACAGGACTGTGAACAAAAAAAAAAAAAAAAGAAAAAAAAATTGAAAACAAAAAAGGTCTCATATCTTCTGTACTAGTCCAGTTTGTGGTCATGCTACTACTGAAATCCTATGCTGTGTATAATATCATCACCTTGAAACAGAACTGTTTCTATTTGCTCTAAAAGAAGAAATGCTCTGAGAAAAAAAAAGCCAGGTACTAAGCTTAATTTTGCTAGCAATATGAATTTTCTCCCGGTACTTACTTTCTCTGCAGCTGTTGGTTCATAGGAGTCCTTCTTAAGAGGAAAAGACTACACTGAGTGAGACAATATACAAACAAAGTGCTAAACCTCAACTAGACCTAGACCTGTGTTTACAACAAAACTTCAGGACAATCAAATATACAGGAAAGTTTCAGTTGCCTCGTTTTTAGAGTGTTAACTGTCCAAATACATGAGCAGGTATACTTTTCATCCTAATCCCTCAAGAGCACTTTGATAATGTGAGGGGGATGGCCAGTTGAGGAGAATGATATATCTTTAGCTGTAGCATTTCCAAGTATGATTTAATATGCTTGACACTAGGAAATGAATCCCAATAGCTTAAAATATTGTATTTTTCCAATGGGTAGAGTTTATATTGGTTGCATACTACCTCTGAAAAAGATTGCACTAAGACAAATCTGAATATTTTTTCTTACCTAAACCAGTGATTATTTACATGAATATACAGTCCATGTGCTAAAAATGCAGCTTTAGGAAGCTTAAAGATCATGTTTGGTCTGCAAATAATTTTTGACTCAGAACAAAAATGAAAATAATTTATAAAACATTATATCATTCAGTTCAATAGTTGATCAAGCAGTGTGACTCATTTCTCCATGTTGATCATCAAGGGCAATTACATTTATATTCCTAACAAAACTCCAAAAGTATGCAAGTGAGGGAAATAGGAAGCTCACTCAGAACTGAAGAGAATATTTAGAAACATGGGGGATTACTCTAAACACTGAACCCCCCAGCTCTGCTGTTTGGACTATGCCTTAAATTGTAGGGAGGAGAGATTTAGCAATGCAAGGAGCATATGCTTGTAAAGTTGCTATTAAAAAATAATTTGTTATTAGCTTTCCATGTGGCTTTTTATTTCCAATCTTCTAACCAATATTCTATCTTTATTTTTTGTTTCTGAAGAATCTTTTCTTAGTTTTACTGTAAGGCTTCTCTGTTGAGAGGAACAGGTTGAGTCAAGGTGAGACTGACAAACCCATGTTGCGTTGTCTGCATGGAAGTACCAAATCCAAGAAAGTAGTGTGTGCCGGCATCCTGGATTGAGTTGCACATGTGCCTAGGGAATTAAAGGAGCTGAAAAATATTTCCTGCTAAGCTGCAAAGAAGCAACTTGGGAGCCCCTACTCTGCTGACTTCTGGGAAGGCGTTTCCTGTGGCAGGTGTAAACCATTGCTTGTTTCTCTCTAAGGACCAGGTGGCTGAGAGACAATTCTGGATCTGGATGTACCTCAGATGATTAGCTCACTCTCTCCTTCTTTCTTGTCTTGTCTTCTTCTCTTCTGGTCCAGTTCTGTTCTACTTGCTGAACTCATCTAACCTATTCCTTCATTCACTGAAAGATTATATGCTTGCTACAGCGGATGTTTATATTGGTGGGGTTGAAGAATGTACGATTTACTTGGCATATATAGTGCAAAAGCACTTTCATAAAGCCTGATGAGATAAGCTGGTTTTTACATCCGTAGCCTGTTGCTCATAAGAACAGGGATGGACAGAGGTCATTTCGAGGCATCTGGATTTGGCACATCAACACATGACAGTGCATAATAAAAGTATTTCTATAGTGTCCAGTTTTTTACAACTACTTCCATATGCCCTCCTTATTTGACGCTATGTTAAAACACAGTCCTCCATAAAATGAAACATTAGGACTTTCACTAGTCCTTTTTTGGGGAAGCAGTGTTTATTGACTTGTGTGTGAGACTACACACACAGTGATCAGTGAAACTGTGTGACCTGCTATTTGTCAGAATTTATAAATTGGTCGATAGAGAAAAATCTAAGTGTATAGAAGTGTTCTTTACAAGGAATTGTTGCAGGCACTAATGATATTGTACACATTTCTCAATACCATCATACCATATTATTTCTCCATAGCAATTCCATTTACAGCTCTATTCTACTTCAATGACATGTTATTAATACATTCAGCTTTTGTAAAAAGACTAGGATAACTTGCATGTTTTCTAGCAAGGCACACCTGAGACAGTAATGAACTTCTCCCTCAATTTTCATTTAACATTAATACAATTCATCAGTAATATACAGATGTATTTATGAACACAGAAGGATATCAGACACACAAATATGTATCAAGCAGTTACAATGGACTTAAATGTCTATTAATGTTTCAATTTTTAATGGTAAGTAAAATAGCTATTAAGACGATGTTGTAATTTATTGTAAACTGGTAGCAAATGATGTCTTTATTTTTAAAAAAAATTATTTTGCTTTAAACATATTTGTAGTGAGATCAATAGAACTGAAGCAATTTGTTTACATGAGGCCAGAAGCCAAAGTTCTGTACTTTATATTTATCCATTCATTGATATTGTTTAACAAAATTTATTGCTAATTTTTTGTAATTCCGGTTTTATGATTTTTTTTGTAATTAAGAGAGAAAACAGTAATCTTATAATCACTTATTGGGGACTTCTAAACTGTTATCATCCAAGATCTCTGTATTACACAAACCTCTTCCTGGTAGGAAGATGATGTTATACCAATATTCATGGAGCTCAGGTCTTAAAAACACGCTGTGACTGACATTCATATTTGTTATTTCACAGGCTAAATTATTTCATTCCACATTTTTGTCCATTCAGTTCTGAGGCAGTCAAAAACATGACAGTAACAGAAAATTAAAAAAAAAAAAAAAAAGAAAAGAAATCATTTGGGAAACAATGTGGTGTTGGGAAAGGATAAAGTATTTGGGTATAACTGTAGTTGCATCTTTTTCTCATACAGACATTTTATAGCTAATGATACATGTAGGAAGCTGTATGACTGGTACACAAATGTTTGGACAAGAACGAGTGATGTGGAAAAACTTGTTCATAGAATAATGCTAAAATAATGATGTTGAAATGGAAGGATTGTGTGGGGTGTTCAAAATGTAATTGACATTTCTTACTGATCACTGTGAAAATCAGTTTGTTTAGAAATGGTTTGTATGATATAAAAAAGGTTAACATAAGAATCTTCATGCCTAGAAATGACGACTATGCTTGTGTCAAGCCAAACCAAATCCTAGCTAACAAGATCTGCATGACAAGGTGTTGTGGAGATTATCATAAGGAAGAAAAATGCAAAACTTGAAAAATGAAATAGCTCTGTTTTGGCCAGGTTGGGTGAATTCATAGATGGACAACCAGAACAAGGTATCTGTGGGGGAGGCAGTAGGAACTAATGGAGGTAAAGCTGTGGTGATGGGGAAAATCTACAAGCCCTCAAAGCCAAACCCTGAAACTATAAACATGGGTTCTCTCAGAGACAAATCTTGAGGACAAAATAGGAGAATCTGCTGAAGACTCCCAAAAAAAGGAGCAGAAGATTGTCAAAATATACGCAGAACAGAGAGGTAAGAGTGAAGAACAATGCACAAAAGCCTAGGATAATCATAATGAACTTTGGCTTTTAAAATCATGATAAAAGGTAGTCATATTTTCTATTTCAGCATTTCAGTGCTACAGTGGTATAAACAGTTTAGGAGACTGAAGAGCCAAGAGAGGAAAACAAAACGTTCTTCCAACTTCACAGTTTAATGAAATCTGATACTGAAAGCCACTCAGCACAGAAATTAAAAACATATGTAAATAAACTTACTTTCTCTGAGGAACATTGTCAATAAGTTACATGCTCATGGAGATCAGAGAATAGTGTAGATGAGCTGTAGTTTCTGTGTTCTACAAACATTAGACTTTTTGCAAAAAGTATTGATGGAATGGAGTCGTGCCTGCAGCAATCCCATATATAAAATATCACTTGCTTACCTGAAATATGTGATGGGTGAAACTTAATTTCTTCGGAAACTAAAGAAAGCAACCTATATCTAGAATTCTACCATATTCAGATTGCACATTGAATGAATGGTACCTTGCCACTAAGTGTTCAATTTGAGGCTGGGCTACTTGGGTGAAATCTCTGATGCATTTTTATGGATTTACTCTTTTGTTGATGCTCCAGAACTGTAAAATTTAGCACAATGCTCTTACTGTCATAGGTGTCTTTCATTTTGT
This sequence comes from Fulmarus glacialis, assembly GCF_000690835.1. Lineage (NCBI taxonomy): Eukaryota > Metazoa > Chordata > Aves > Procellariiformes > Procellariidae > Fulmarus > Fulmarus glacialis. Next base: position 10,659 of record NW_009218821.1, read on the forward strand.
TAGTGAAAATGAAGTTTTATTAACTTTTATGGTAGATTCATATAATGGAATCCATAAAGGGAAAAATTTAGAAGCATTGGTGACTATCAAGCAATATTCTTAATTTTAAAATTACTTTGACACCTCTGTTGGCGTACTTCATAATAGCAAAGTGACTATGACTCAGGTAAAGAAGTAAAGAATGCTGAAAGAGAAGACCATTTAAAGATATGTGTAAAAGTGTTATCTATATTTTTTGCTGCAGATACATAGCCTATTTTAACCCAAAGTCTTTGGAATGGAGCTTCTGACACTGATATGCCAGGGAACTCAGACAGATGCTAAATAAAAATAAGAAAATATGTTTATTTTGTGCTGGTGTTATTTATGCATTTCAGTTTAAAGGAATAATTCCAATTATTCCAATAATTAGTATTTCATAACAAAATCCATTCTACAGTAAATCCAGCCTTCAAAAGACCTTGGGCTACACTTCTCTTTATACACTTACCTGATAGGTTAAAAAATATTGAATATTCCCCTTCTCAAGGCCACTGCATTTCTTTATCTTTTCTGTGAATAGGACTCAGCTCATCCCAACTCATCCATTTAGGGGTCACGTGTGAGCTAAGTCTCTAAGGTTCTCTCACAGTTCTTACAAATCTAGTCATTGTGGTCAAAAAGTTATTCAGTTCACCCTGAAGTAGAGAGTGAATGGCAGATTGGTTGCTTTGCTCTTTAGCCAGTTTTCCTGAGCAGAGCTGTGGTACAGAAGGGCAAGGAGGCATTTAAAAAATTTCATGGTATTTAGTTCAATTAGTTTATAGTTAACACTTGATTGCTCCTTGACTGGGAACTCTGTTTTTGATTGTTTGATCCTTATGCACAGCAAGCCAACCACTGTAGATACCGTGAATTTGCACAATTCAGCACTCTCTCATGGTTGGTTGTTGTGTCTGCCTCCTTTCTACTGTGCAGCAGGGCTGGAGGTTTTAGACATTTCTTTTTGAAGCTAAAGTACTGCAAGTCACTTGACTTAGAAATAGTCTTTAATTGCCCAAAGATTCTGTCTTTGGTGAGTTTCTACTTATTGTGAGAGAAGTTGCTGAGGATATAAAAATGCTTTTGGACTAACTGGCTGCTTGCTTTCTGATACACAGGAGGGTGTTAGTGACGGTATTTTTTAAGCCCTGGAAAGCCTTCTTGTTCTTATTATGCTTGCTACAGTGAAATCTTGTTAGCAGGGTAGCCCTTTATTTCAGTTCTTTGAGCAAAATGCGCTTGGACTGATCCATGAACACTTTCAATGAGGTGCTCCAATATGATCTTTTTATAGTCTAGGGTAATGGTCAGAGCATCTGTCACAAATTAGTGGTTTAGAGGCCACTTAAAAAATCACCATCAAAGATATTAGCAGAAAGTGATTTTAATAGAGATTTATAAAGACGTGACTTAACACAGTTTGATGGCAAGGTTCACTCTATCACTTACTACATGGATGAAGTATACAAAGGAAAATCTTGTTATAATTGAGCTAGAATGAATTGTAAAGAGACCGAGGATGAAAAGGGTAAGAGAAACCCTCCCATTGAGTCACGAGGTTCAGAGAAGATTCGGCTGGATCCAATCTTAGTCTCAGACCTGATCAACAGTTTATGTCTAAGGGATTATATGTGTTTAGCAACAGTCTAAGGTTCATTCACAGTTTAAGGTGGATCACAAGATTTTAGCAGCACTTAATCATTAACTAATTTAACATTTACAAAGTAAGTTAGCAGAGTCTACTACAATCATGACAGTAATAATCATAATCACAGATTATGCTTACTATTAGTTCACACACAGACAGAAATATATATATACATGTACAAAAGGTACCTGTTAAAAGTTCCCCTCAAGTTCCATAAAGGAATACTCACGTAAAATGTCTCAGTATTTCCTCAACGGGCAAGGGTTGAGCTTCGAGGGGTGAAGGGGTTCAGCTCAGGTCCAGGGGTTCAGCTTTCAGCCATGGTCCTCTGAATATCTCAGACCCGAGAGGTCGCGACCTCCGAGAGGCATCCCACTCAAAGGGAGATGCTGGCCGCAGCCCCCTGCGGTCCAGGAGAGCTCAAAGGGTGTCACTGAGGACCACCGTTTATAGGTCTGCAAGATGATTGGCTTTAGTCATCTGTAAATTTCCATTCTGGCCACAGTCCCAGGTGGTAATTACTAAAAACTCTCAAGGTTTCTGTGTTGTTCACTTAAGCTGTGACCCAGATAAGGGTATCAGGGGATGACGCCTGGGCCAGGCAGCGGGAGTATATTCCCAGCCTCAGCTAGGCAGAGTTTCTGATGCAGTCAAGAAGCACTCAACCACCAGACTCAGTACACCAAGGCCAAGGTTTCATGGGAATTTCTGAGATCAAAAAGTGGCCCATGAGAGGGGGTGTGTGAATGCACCACCACAGCATCCATTGAGAATGTGGGGGATCAAAATTTTTATTCTGCCTGAGGAAATTCAGATTCCTCCTATTTCCTGGTGGGTCAGCTAATCAGTAGGCTACAGGGTTTTTGGGGATGTTCAATATTAGAAGCAATCAATATTGCTCCAGCTGAAACTTCACAAAAAAGAATACAAGAGTCATTCATAGATAGGAAACACAAGGATTAATAGTCTTTTGTTGCCTGATTTAATAAGTATTTACATGGAAGGGGGAATAAAATTTTACTGACTGATCCTAGGATTTTTCATGTATTTCATTTGTGCAAACTACCAGAGAAAAATGCGTAAGAAAGTAAGGAAGCAGGGACAAACACTCAGAATGCTTGCATCTGTAAGTAACATCCTTAAACGTAGATGACTATACTATATATCCTTCTACTTGCCTAACGTTTTGTTCATCTATTGACCCAGATATGCAATGGATTTTTAGAAAAGTAGTACTTCACATTTCTTCACATTGAAGAAGAGGTGGGTTTTTTTTTTCCCTCTGCCAGTATTAAAATTTTTAGGCTAGGCTGACTTTAAGAAAGATCCCTTCTGTTTCTAAGCATCCAGAAGTCTTTAAATATAAAGATAGCATGAAACACTTACTATTATTATTCTCAGTGCTACTGACATTTCTGTCACCTTCTGACAATGAGAGGATAACTGTAAGTCCACCACATCTATGTAGCTACAACTAATCAAGCAGGAAATGTAGTGTATCACGGTAATTCTGTGGCTTTATTTGAGTGTGATGGGTTGGATTTATTGCAGTAATCAGCACAAAAGTGTTTTCTCCTTAAATTATTTCCATCATGACTAGACTCTCCTTTTATGTTGTGAAAGACTTGTTTCAATGAATAAATTGTTCTTGTCTTAGGCAACATTGTGCTTTAGTTTGTGCTAACGAGTTAGGGAGTTATTATCATTAATTTGTTAACTTACACATGAGGCAGAATGTTGATACAAACAACTTTCAGAATAGGACAGAGCCTGTTGGCCCAGGCAAGTCCCTACCTCTCAGTACTTATCTCCTGGAGAAATATCCTGGGAAATAGAACAGGTCAGGGAAACAAAGCAAACAAACAAACAAACAAAAAAACCCCACAACATTTCGGTGCAAAATCTAGTCTTGGCGAAACAACAAAAAATGGCATTTTAGAAAAATTCTGCTAAAAGACAAGACTGATTTGAGACAGAGCCTGGGGTAGGGGAGCTGGCAGCTTGCCTTGAGGGATGTGGTTGCTGATGTCTCCGCGACATGAAGGCTAGAGACTTCAGTTCCATTTAGCGTCTGGGTGCTCCCAGGTATGACATGGCTCAAAGTATTTCATTCAGACCTGTCCTTATGACACTTGATGAGTTTGGTTCTCCAGAGAGTCTTCTAGTTAAAGAAAGCATATAGAGTTTCATTTTTTTTTTTTCCTTCCACATTTTAGGTTTCCATTTTCTTTACAGTCAGAAATGAAAGCTCTTTCAAAATGTTAGAAATTTCCACACATGGAAATTTTGACCATTTCTCTGGGGAAGCACAGCTGTATCTTTGCAGATTGAATTGGCAGAGATACCAAAATATGAATGGATACCAAAATAAAATAGATTCTCCTTCACACGCTTATTCATTCTCTCCAAGTAAAATCACAGAGGAAAAGCCAGAGTTTCTACATTTGTAGAAAATGTATGAAGATAATGAGATCTGAAATGTAATTTTTAAATACTTTTGTGCATTTAAATATATATTAGAATCTTAAGTTTTAATTAGAAACAAAAACAATAGACAAACCTGTAATACTTAGGTAGAAGAGGAAAAATTAAAAGCAGAAAAAACAAGTAATGGAGTAAAATTCTCATGGCAAGAGAAGAACTCGTTACAAGACGCACTTTAATAATTTTAAGCTAACCCTATAAACACAACAGAGAAAGATAAATATAAATTTCAGATAGAAAATACAGATAAGAAACCATTTAGGAATTTTCAGCTTACTTGTTGCTGGCTCTGCTTTGACCAGCAGCACATGGAAAAGTAGTGTTAAAATAGGCAAAATAACTGTGCTTTACAAAAGATACTACAAAATCAGACAGATGCATTGTTACTCTTCTGCAAATTAGTTATCTTAAGTTTCCCTTAACATCTGTTTCCCTTTGGTTTTTTCTTCATCCTTTTAGATCTGCCAACAGAAATTTATGGCAACTGAGATCGATTAGGACCACAGCTTTTACTAATAAATGCCATAGAACTGAATGAAACAATAACATCTTCTGTATTTAAAAGATCATTTTTAATTCCTTCTATTTCCTAACGTCAATTGTTTTATTTTTCTTCCTGGTCAATCAATATGTAAAGGAATACAGTCTTCCTAGTTTCTGACTCCTACACATGTAGCAATTGTGTATCTACTTAATTTCATTTTTACTTCTGGACTGCTTTCTATAAGGTTTGCGTCTCAGGTTTTCTTAAATTTTCACACCTTTTTTAATTCTTTTTCTTTTTTTTTTTTTTTTCCCCTTGACCTTCAAAGCAAAGACTTACTATATTAATCCTGTGTCTTTCTAAATGTTCTAAAACCTTTATTTTCTAGAGGTGTTAGAAGCTGTTGCATGACTCTCAGATATGGTTTCTTAGTCATGCTTTACATTTCAGGATTACAGTTCTGGAAAATATGGCATAGATGGGTTTTCTTGTCTTAGTTCTTTGCATGTCTAGTATTCCCTACAGCTTATTTTCAACAGTTTTGTTCATACATAATTTCAAACATGATTTTTTTCTCTTCTCTATTCTATTCTAAACTCTTCACTAGTTTCTGATTACACTTCATCATTTGTACATTCCTTCCTGTTAAATATCTATAAAGAATAATTGGTCATACAGGTAGAAGAGGTTGGAAATATTCCATTGAACTTTTTTAAGAGAAACTGTGGACTTATCAAAAAACAAGTCACCTGGAGGGAAAGACTTCATTTAAGTGAGTGTCCTAATAAAAAAAAAAAA
>NW_009218821.1:16186-17015 GCF_000690835.1 Fulmarus glacialis
CCTGCTGAGAATGACATTAAGTTATATTAAGAAAAGTTAAAGAATAAATATTTCAAACTTGAAATTTTTCAACTACCTTGATCAATTTTTCTACTTTGGAGTGTGTTTATGAAAACGTAAAAGATATCAATTTCCTGTCCCATTTCAGGATGAAAAAAAAAAAATCATAATCTAAAGAACTTTCATGGAGCAGGAAACCTTTTTCTGTGCAGAAATAGGTCAAAATAGGCAGCTATAGACAAAGCTGCAAGGTCACAGTTGAATGCAGTGCACAACTTTGGCACCTCAGAGTACAGTGGGGTTTGCCAAGAAGGGAAAATATGTCAGATTTCTAATGGAAGCTGCTCCTGACTTGGTGAGATAAGAAGTAGTCTGTGGTGGTGGCAGATGTAAGGAGCCCAAAAGGCCAGTGTAGTTTATGGGGCTGAGAGGAAGAAAGCCCTGGAGGCTGGAAGGAGATCTTGAACAGGGGAGGAAAGAGCACTGGTGTGGGAACTAGAAGTGCCCAGCTTGCCAAAACATCTTGCTGCAGTTCAGTCTCTCATTAGCAGACAGAATAGTACAACAATGGACAACAAGAAACAAAATAGCAAAATACAAGTAACATGGAAAAGAAAATAGGGCTTTATGCAGTGGCCATCAAAATCAGAAGGCAATTTCCTACCACTTTTAGGGCATTTTGAATTAGATCTATTATATATGTATACCATATTTGTTTTAATATTAATAAGCAACCTCATCAACCCCATGCAACGGTACAGGCTTAAGGAGGAGTGGCTGGAAAGCTGCCCAGCAGAAAGCTGGGGGTGTTGGTCGACAGTCGGCTGAA
>NW_009218822.1:0-30487 GCF_000690835.1 Fulmarus glacialis
CCGCAGCGGGTCCGCGGGCTCCGGGTGGAGCTGCCGGCCTGGCCGTGCGAGCGGGAGTCCGCAGACCCGAGGGGAAGCCGTAACCCTTCCGGGACTCGGTGACCGGCCTGTCTCCAGGGGGTGGTTTGGCTTTGCCAAAGGGTGGTTTCATTGCTCTGCTTGTGCGGCTCGGTAGCGACCCCGCAGATCTGCGGTACGGTGCGGGAAGGTTAGGGCCACATGGACGCTGTTATGTTGCAGATTTGGTTCTCGTACTTCTAAGTTACCGAGGGGTGACTGCTGTTCTTCTTACGCTTTCTTCTTACATCAGAATAGCTTCTTGGTTTTAAAAACATCTGAGCTGCCCCTCGTTAAGCAATTTTCCACCTTTGCCTCGTAGCTTGAGAAATACGCCTCTTCTGTTGTTTTTTTTCCTCTTGAAAAGCTGGTTTCTCTAGGTGCTTTGTGAGACCCACTGCCTTGTCTTTAAATTCAGCGCTTCAGAACCGGATGATGTTGAAATGCAGCAAAACTGAATGCAGGGGAGAGCGAAATGGCAATAAGGATTGAATGATTTCCTGGCTTTGGATATTTTCTGGCACTGATTGGAAATTTGTAATAATAGTTACTTTTAGGATATTTGAGTCTGAGCACAAAGTTGCCAGGTCTGTTGTAGCACTGCGTTTGCAGTAATTTGGGGCTTTTGTTGCAATGAGAACACAGCATGATTGGGACATCGGTGATTTCAATTCTAAAGGGAAAATACATGGGGAGGTATTAAGTAGCTTTTTCGTTCTAGAATGTGTGATTATTTTAGAATGAAACCTGCAAAGCGTCAAAAGCCTTGTTTCTGTTAAAAAAAAAACCAAACTACAAAAGTGCACACAGACAATAGTTACACAGTAATTTGGTGTAAATTCTAATGGGAGCAGATTACTTCTATCTTGATATGGCAGGTGGACATGAACTTCAAATAGCAGATGTGGTTCCTATGTTCCTTAGATGAAGAGATAATTTGTTGCTTTGCCTCCTTCCATCTTTCTACCAAATTAGTACTGAAGATATATTTTTTAAACAGTGAAGACCTGTGTGGCTAAGTCCTAGTGTTGCACTTGAATTCATTTTTTTTTAGGTACAGGTAATGTTATGTCTGTACCCAACTTTTTCTTTTTGGTGTTTTGTGTTTTTTTTTTTTAGTACAAAGTTTAACTTGGGCTGTTGGAAGCAGAAACATAACAGTTCTGGTACAATCAAGGATTCCCGTCCTGGGAACAGCCTCTTAGCTGAGAACCCGATGTGCTTTCCCACACTGGGATTCAGCACCGGCAAGTCTTATTGTCAGTGGTAGGTAGCTGGTAGGAGTATGTACTGCAGCCCTATGGCAAGCATCACATCTAAGCCCTGTCTTAGCCACTTCTCATTTTTTTTATTTAAGCTTTGTTCATAGCCCTCTCCTGCATTTGAGTTTGCAGTGGGCTTGTAGCTCCACATGAGTTCACAGTCATAGACCAATTTTTCCTGTTTGTGCTCAAATTCCAAGCTTCAGAATGCTTACTAGTATGGCATTTTGTGCAAAGGAGGATTAAACTCTTCACAAGTATTTATTAAATTTACTTTTAATCCGTTTGATCTTAACTTGCCTCTGCTTGACCCTGAGGTAAATAAAGCTTTTGCTGTATTTTTCATGACTAACAATATGTGATCTTAAAGGGTAAGTTAGTGTTCAATTTAATGGTCCCAATTTGTATAATTTATGATGTCATATTTCCTGAGGCTTTCATCAAGCTTTGGATTACGCATTAGTTTTTTCCCATCCTTCATTAAAAAGGGGGCACTGGAACTAATGTGTAAATATTGCTATTTAAATGCATGTTGCCTTCATAACTGTAGATGTGTTGGTGAAGCTGACTGTGACTGCCCTGCTGCACAATACAAAATTAAAGTGATGCTTTTTGCTATGAACACAAAAACTTTTGCAGCAAGCAGGTTTTTTCTTCTTCTGCTCCCTCCCCCCTGCAAAAAGAAAAAAAAGAATTGAAAAGAATAAAACTAGCAGGAGTTGCAGGTTCCCACACAACTTTGTATTGAGAACTGAGAAATTTTGTATGGCTGTTTTCTACTGAGATTTTGGTTCTTGTTAAAAGTTACAGAGAATTATTTTAATTTCTTGTCAGATTTCTAATCTAGAGCAGCTTTTTAAGTAGGCTGAGAATTAGAATAATTTCTGCCAGTAGAGAGGAAGAATTAAATAAGCTTTCCAAGTCACTTTTGCATGTTTGCTTTTTTGTTTTAAAAGTATAGTCCCTGCCACTTACTCTGACTTGCGTTGGTGCAAGGACAAGAAAGTTTGTGGGTTTTTTTCCTTCTTAGAAAAGAGGTTTGGGAGGATTCTTCTCTTGCTTACCCCTTTACAGTGTAACTTCAAGTTTTGGATTAGTGAGACACTCTATCCCTGAACAAAAGCTTAATGCTTGAGAGGGGAAGGCGTTGAGAATACTGATCTTTAACAGTCTTCTAGTACAAATAGATGAGATCTACTGTATTCACACAGCGAGTTTTGAGTCAGGGCCCTAAAGAGCTTCCTTTCAGCTGTCTTGTTTTCCAGTCAGACATTAGGTCAGAGAGAAGACAGAATTTTTTGTTCTTTGAACTAAAATGTAATGTTTTCTCCTTTCCTTTTTGGTTTCTGTATTTGTTATGAAGACCCTCTACCCAACAGGAAAATTTCACGCCTCTGCAGACCTGCCTTCTCCACACTTGGCTGAAGGTAACCCTGAAAGTTAGCAGTAATCTGCATCAGAATTTTGTGAAGTTGAGCTGAAGCAGACTGCCAGCGTGAACTTCTCCAAAAGCCTGCCAGGAAATCACTGGGAGTCTTGGCAATTTTTTCTTGGGGAAGGATGAAAAAGACTCGATCTAGTTTATCTTGCTTTTCTCTGGGAAATCCAATCTTAGTTAATCTACTTCATTGCCTTTTGTTTCAATCTAATTTTCTGGAAATGTTCCCAATCAAGTCGAGACCAATGATTTTTAAATTAACCTTTTTTTCAGCTGAAAGCTGGAATCTGCTAATGCAGAGAATAATGGGACTAGTTATTGTAAAGAAATTAAACTCCTATTTTGCTGCACTACAAATTAACTTTCTAAAGCCTTTCATTTGTTGGTCCTGGAATTAGACTTTTCTGGTTTAGATGCCAATCTAGAAGCAGGAGGCTGTGATGAAATACCTCCTTTTTGTCCTTCCTTCTCTGTTTCTACAATCTTTAATGTCCTCTTAGCAACGTAGGTTTCACAAACGTCTTTTCTTCCCTCTGTCTCACCAGTTCATATCTGCAGGGGTCCTGTTGATTTCCAGCGGCACTTGAACAACCATGATTGCTAGCTAGAACAATTGCTTCTGTGGAAAATATTTTAAAATTTTCTTTTTGCTCTTTCGGTCTGCAGGTATATAATACTAGAAAATCCCACAGTCATCATTGTACCACAGATGTGAATGTCATTTATAATCTGTTTAAAAAGTTGTACATGCATATAACCTATTAACTCTGATGTTTATCTAAATTAATATAGCAGACCACGGTAGCTCTAGATCACGGGCCAAAATGTTGTAAGTGATTGAGCATCTTCTATTCTCACTGGATGCTCAGCACATCCTGATATCAAGCCTGAGAAGCCGGGAGAAAACTAGGAAAAGAATACAGTTGTTCTGCCATGAAACGAACAGCGAGTGCAGCAAGTTCTCTCCTGAGACTTTGTGAGTGCTACTTCACTTTAACAAAGTCTTCTTTTCCCACACACACTCATTAGTTATCAAGGACTCAAATCTCATTCCTCTGATGAAGGTACATGAGTTTGGAATATGAGCTTTGTGGTATATTTAGCTGATCTTTTGGCTCACCCAGATAAGAGAAAACTTGTCAGTTGGCTTTTTTTTTTTTCTTTTTTTAAACACTTCATGCATCTCTTCTTGGGGGAAGGAGCGTGTATTGTAAATATACTTGGAGGCTTTTTCTCACGTTAGAGATCATTTAATTGGACTTGGATCTGTAGGATTAAAAAATACTTTCAGGCCACCTCCAAGATGCAGCGTGCTTCTGAGCTTACAAGTTAATGCTTGTTAGCCAACCGGCTAGCCTGCTCTTTTGTGAGCTTGGAAAAGCAGCAATTTGAAAGGCATATGGCTGCAGCCTCCTGATGGAGATGTTTGTCCCTGTGACCCAACCTGCTTCTTGTCTGATTTCTTTCAAATGGTGAACGTACTCTGCATGGGAAAACCGGAACAGCTCTGTGCCATCCCGGTGCGGGCTGTGTGCCTGGCTGCTGTGCAGCTCCTTGCAGCTCCTGGCTGGGTTCCTCCATATTGTGTCTGGATGAAGGCTGCACTGAGAGCCAGGGATCCAATTAATCAGTTACTGCCTCAGTTAACTTTTCCTGCTCTGAAAGGCATTGTACTAAAGAGACTTGGCGATGTATTGTCACAGCTTGACTGCGTTTTCAAGCTTGCATCCTTCACTTGGGAAAGAAAAACACTAACAAACGTGGAGCAGACTCAAAGCCAGTGCTCCCAGCAGGAAGGTGATCGCAGTTCATTCTCCTCCAGCCCTCAGGATGTGACCGCAGCAGCTGCTGTCAGTGTAGCGCTCCATGGGAAGGCAGCGAGATACTGTGCGCCTTTCCGATATGGTAAGTAAACTGTTGTACATCAAAGTGATAAGGGACGTAGAAGCGCAAGCTCCTGAGGAACACACTCAGCCTTGGAATACTGTGGAAGTGAAATGCAACCCACGATGTTGGTCTGGTTTTCTCGGTTGCCTCTTTTATGGTCCCCTTGTCTGTTTGAGCTCCAGGTGTAATGGATTTGACAAGAGACTGAGTCATGATTTCTGGGTTCTCTGCCAGGAGAGTTGTATACAAATCAAGTTACCATTGGCTTTGGTACCCTTCATTAACTTGGGATAAGACATTATCTCACAAGGACATACTGAATCTTAATGTTTAAGGTGGTGTCAGGTGAGACTGAAGGATGCTGGAGGAAGATGTTACAGGTATTGTCAAATTGAAGCGTAAACAATTTAAAAGAAAGATAGTTGGGAGTTCTACAGTTGCCCTCATGTTCCTGCTACAGGTTTGGCTGTACTTGTAAAGCCTTTTATTGTGCTGCTCTCTTCATACAGAGCATAAACACAGAGTAGTGTCCTTGGCTATAAAATGTCCTGCTATATGGATAGTAAAGCCTAATATGCTTTATTCTGACTTTTGCTTCTTTGGTAAGATGTAATAGTTTAAAAAACCTTTTGGCAGTAGCATGACTTTCCTTAATTTGCTGAATTCCCTAAGTAAAACCCTCCAGTACATTATTATAGTAGGATCATGTACACTGCTTGCCAGTTGATCCCTTTTTGTGCAACTCTTGCCTTTGATCTTGCTTGAAACCACTGCCCCTACAATAAGGGCACTTGTATTGCAGAGCACAGTACAGCTCTACTTCTTGCACTTTTTCTCCTTTGTCACATTTTTTTCTTCCATAGCAATTGCTGACGCCAGGTTTCTGATCAGAGAGGTCAGAGAGCCAGCTACCCTGACAGGATTTGTCTTGTACACATTGTTGAAGAATTTCTGCACTGTTTATGATATATCTGCCTTGTCATTTTTTACTACTCCCCAAAGCTCCTGAAAACTGGCCTATAGCTTTGAAAACGTCGCATTTCTTCATTATGGGGTAGATACTAAAGAAACTAAGCTTGCTTTGTTACAATATCCAAAAGCAAGCAAAACACTAATTTCTCTGACAGAAAAATTAATGTTTGAAATGTGCTTTGTGTAATGTGTTTGAAAGTAATTTCTGCAACACGTTTAATCTGGTCAGGGAGTTCTAAAATCTCTGCATTTTTGCAAAGATCTTGTGAGGAAGACTCAGGACTTACTTTCACTATTACATGGAGCTTTATGTGAGCATCCCAGTCCTTGGTCTGGTCCTAACATGATTTGCTTATGCCTTCAGTGAGCTGCATAGTCCGAGCAGTAAATATTTATCTTGGGTCATATGAAATCTTTGGCTGTAACAATAGGGATTGTCAATATTTTGTGAGGGATGGTTTCGCCCTGAATAGAATGTAGCAGAAATCCCTGCTGCTTCAGCCCTTACACCCATTTTGCACAGCTAGGAGAAGTTGAATATAAATATTTCCCACTGGCCATATTGCAAGTAATGGGTCTGGTTTGAAATAAGCTGCAGGTCGGGGAATAAATAGGCTTAAAGCGGAGTAAAAGTGATCAGAGCTAAATCCGAGCAGTAGTTAATGATTAGCCTTTGATACAGATAATGATATGCGTTCTGCTTGTCAGCATTATCCGAAAGTTTAGAAACTTCGATCTGTCTCAGACTTGTTGCCTGTTTGGAGAAGACTGCTGTCCTGGAGGGGGTAGATGGAAAACCTGTCTCTTGAATAGTAAGTACTCAGCTTTTTTTAGCGCTGAATCATTTCTGCTTTGGATTAACAGCTCTGCGGCAGTCCAAGGGTTTGAAAGCTAGATGAAAAAGTGTTCAAAGCTTTTTCTCAGAGTTGTTCACTGTCACTCATAACTAAAATAAAAAATTTGTTGATTGCTATTTGTTCTAGCTTTTCATGCCCTAGAGGTAGTCCTGTCAGAAGAGTATCATGAGGCCAAGGCTCTTCCAAAGGCAAGTTCCTTCCCAGAGGATGGCTTGATTTGATTGCCCTTTCCCTCTTCTTGATGTCGTAGGAGATCTTCTACCTTGCTGAGTTGACAAAGAGAGATTGTATTTTTTGCATTTCCAAAAGTGAAAATGTAGAGGTGCTCTGTTCTATGGACTAGGGCTATGAATTTGTTCTCCAAACTCTTACGAGTATTTGCATTACTACCTGGAAGCTATTTGTGTATCACATGTTCCATCCTCTTCCCATTATCTGAGATCACAGAGCAAGAGTAGGAAAGTGCCTCTGGTGATGTGTATTTTGGTCTTACCCGTCTGCCGAAACAGAGATCAACTTCCTGGGCTTAATTAAAAACACAGTGGAATGGATTTTGCTGATAATGACCTATGTTATACCTTGCATTTTGCTCAGAAGCAGCTTCAGGCTTCTCAAAACAACAGATGTTTTGAACAATTGAAGCACAAAAGAGTTTGATTCTTGGCTGTGGTAAAACAAGGTTTTGTTTTGAGGGAGACTCATAGATGGTGATGCAAAGTGAAATGAACGTGCCTTCATTTCCCTTCTGCAAGCAGGTAAAACTTTCTAAAAGTCAGTCTTGTTAACTATTAGGTCTTTAGTGAAAAGCCTGCGTTTAAAAGGTGACCCTGACACACCAGAGTAGGAGTTGGAAGTCCCAGCATATTCCCGTAGGAGCTGACATCAACAACGCGTGGCTATTGCGGCAATGTCTGGCATAGGCTGGAACGTGACAGCTCCAGGGAAGGTGACTGGTTGAGTGGCCACCTTAAAATGCTGCATCTGCACATGGATACACATCTAAGGAGTAATTGTAGACAAGCAACTATTTAAATATGAAAAGAAAGGAGTGAAGTGTGCTCCTGGGCTTGTCATTCAAGGAAGCTTTCACATGTGGTGGGAGCTAATGCACAATGAAGGTGTTTCTCTGTCATGAGTGTGTGGCAGTACTGGACATGGAAAAACGTATATGAATTGCTTAAACCAATATGTCTCATCTCATATATGTGTGGAATGGATTCCTAAAACTTCATTAACAAGGAGTTCTGAAGGGAGGTTTTCTTCTTGTCCAGATTCTCAAACCATACCTGAAAGCCAGTTCAGAACTTGTACAAATGTTGCCTTTTCTGGGCTAAGTCTGGTCATGATATTGAAAAATAGCCAGAGGGGAAAAATGAGCTTATTTTCCACATGTGCAGGTTTGTGTAAATGGCTAGGTTGTTATCAGCTGATCTATTAACTTAAAACTATCTTTGTTACCACTGCACTGCAAGTGCCTCAGGCATTGCCTGAGTTCACTGGAGGGAAGATTTCTCTGCCAAAGGATTCGCAGGATGTTCAAGAACAGGAGCTTTTCAGTTCAACTACAGGATCTGTATCTGGGTCCATAAATGCTCTCCAGAGCACAGAGCAGCTCCTCACCATCGCTGCAAGAACTGGTAAGTCCTTGATGTGTACAGGTTATCAAACTGCATGTGCAGTCGTGATGCTCAAGGGTGCTGAGTGGGCAACCTGCTGCAGCTGAGCCTGCTTGAGCAGGGAAGTTGGACTAGATGATCTCAGGAGGTCTCCTAAACCTCAGTGGTTCTGTGACTGAAAATCTTAACTGCGAGTCCTCCTGCGGTGACATGTGGATCAAGGGCAAATAGGGTGAGACCTGGGAATCTTCTGAGAGTCTTCTGAATCAGCTGTGTTGATGGACTTTAGGCTCCCTTTTATGAGGCCTGTAATAAACCGATGCCATTCATTTTATTACCCTCAGCATTAGTTTTATTTACATGAAACAAAGGTATTTATGATGTTGCTAGATAGCATCTGTAATCTTGCACCTGTATTAAAGGCCAGGTAACGCACTTCTAGGGCACATTGAGTCACATCACATTTTTGCAGCTGAGGAAACTTTTGCTTGCTTACTTGGGAATGCACTTGCTGACTCCTGATTTCATTTTGTGTCTCCTGAGATTATTTTACAGTTTTACAGGGCTTAAGGCTAGAAGGCACCATTTAAAAAAAAACTGGTCAGAGCTGTTTATACCGTTTAGGTTTAGCCTGGTGTGTGTCCTTTCCACTTCAGCAAACCATGTAGCAATGGCTTATCAGGCGTTAACTTGCAAATAGTACCGTCTCGCATTCTGACATATCTAGCGTTCCTTACAGATTGAATGCTTCTGCATGTGGCCACCGAATGGTTACAAACAATAATACAACTCGTTAACCTCTGGACAGAGACACCCTTTTTGTGTGAGACAGGCTGGCTCCTTTTCATCCATACCAATGCTGAGGGTGGCGTGAACCTGCAGGAGTCTGGATGATGAATTAGTGAACATGATGGCGAATCTTGTGCACAAAAGGGTTTTTTTCCTCATTTTAAGATTTAAGTTTTCCCTTCATTTAAAAAAAGTCTGTTGTAGGTAGAAGAATGCATGCTGGAAACTGTTCTTGATTAGGGCATATAAAATAGGAAGAGAAATTCTTCACTAGGCCTGGGTTTTCTAAGGAAGCAGAAGATAACAGTTCCAAATACTAATTTTTTTTAGTTTAAAAAGTTTTTGAAGAGTATTGCACGGCTCAGGACTCTGACCCACTTGTTCCTCAGCATATGGTGAGGCAGCAGGATGTTTCCTGCTCTCTGGCCATATGGATCACATCTCCCTGGTCACTGTTCCAGTGCTCAGTTGTGTAACGTCTCTGCAGAAACCACCGCAGAGGATAAGGAAGTAACTATTTATTCAAGAAGTTACGTAATCTTGGAAAATATGGGTCACATGGCACTTCTTTTCTGTCTCTTCTTCCCTGCTGCTGTCCCGTTTCTCTCCACTGGTAACAAGGAGGGTTAGGCAGCTTTCTTCAGCTGACAAGTAAGCGCTAAGTGGTTTTTAGCAAGAGGGTCCTCAGGTGATTTCTGGCCGAACATCATGCACAGTAAGCAGACTGCACTCAGCTGTTCCCAACAAGGCCTGTTAAGCCACTGAGATTTAAGCCATTCTGCCTTATCTCTGCTTAAACACAGCACGGTCCCTTGGGGGGGAAGGGGAGGCCTTCAAGTTTCTCCTCCCTGGATGCTGAATACCGGGTATTTTGTAACATGGGTACGTATTACTGTTTCATACCCTTGATGATCTGAGGAAGAGAGATGAAGCTATGATAAAGTGGCCTGCCAGGCTGCGGTCCTGGGATAATTGCTTCAGAAGTGTTTGACGTGCATAGAGAGTGCTGAAGAGGTTCTTCTGTAGACGCCTCCTGGGAATTGCCTTTGATGGAAACTTGTTAGTACTAGCTCTGAATTCACGTTGGCATTGGCTATGAGGAATTCTGGTGTCTGAAATGCTTTTGTAGCAGCGCTTTAGCCTGGATGCTTTATAAAGAAATTGTAACGTAGCATCCTCTGTCAGTTTTGGCATCTCTAATGCCATGCTTTTTGCTCCAGATAGGTGCTTGAGTCAGCTTTTATATGGCATCTTCTCTGCTTTGGGAGCTGTGGGACTGGCATTCACTCCTCAGCTCTTGCGTGTTCTGAGGTGCCTCAGTTCTGCTGCTCTCCAGAAATTTCTGTGCTCTTGGGTGTCAGAAAAGGGGGACGACTGCCTCGTCTGGCTAGACAGGAAGGAGAACAATAAACAGTGCAGAGCAAATACAGGATCTGAAAGGCAAGTGGTGGAAGAAAGAGAAATGAAAACGAGGGGGGAGATACTGCACATGTACAGAACGGAAGAAATTGTGCTCGTGATGGGCTTAAGCATGGCAAGTCACCCCTTCTGAGTGCAAAAGTCACAGGCCTGCTGCAAAACTGATCTGCTCAGGCTTTGGCACCCGATATGACACTTGCGTGTCCTTGTTTTCTGTGCCCAGCGAGAAGAGCTGACTGGAGGGGGTGCTATTCTGTTGGAGCTGGAGCAGTAACGTGAAAAAGGGGAAAGTTTTGTGACACTCAGAGATGAACAGGCAAACTTTGAACTATTGAAGAGATCCTAATTGCCTTTTAATTGGTACCACCTTTGTCACCATTCGAGTTCACTGTCTGCTGATGTAGCATGTCACCTTTCTGAATAACCACGATAATGGTTATTGGCATTTGTTAGCAGTAAAAAAAACAACCTGCAGTTGACATGTCTTCCTGGCCTTCTGCTTCTGGTCAGTGGGTGGGCGGCTCTGGGCCAAGCGAGCTGTCCTTTGTTCCCTGAACTGCACTTTTGATTTGCTCAGCTTATAATAGTCCCTCCGGCTGGGGTTGTCAAAGGCAGCCAAGGGTGGAATATGCTCAGATCCTTTGAAAGTGTCCCACTGAGGACTTCAGGTTAATTTGGGCTCACTCAGGTTGAAAGTACTTGTGTTTTATCAGGATGGTAACAGGTTATTGTTGATTAGTAGAATACTTCGTGTCATTTCTGACATCTGTTTCTCCAAAGCTTGTTTGCTGTGTCCTGCCTGGCTGTCCTTTGTGTGAATAAGAGCCATACACACACAGTTCACCAACAGTCCTCAGCCTCGTGACAGCTTTCAGCATCTGTCCATCACCCCAAAATAAATCCTTGAGCCATGCTTTTGTGACAGATGTGCGCTCAGCAATGTCTGCAAAACAGACAAGCACTAGGCTGCATTTTGCAATCCTGTAGCCTGTGGTGTTCACAGGATCTGCCAGATCCGATTCCAGTGTCATTCCTAGTATCATACCCTTCCTACTGTTTTGCATTTGTCAGGGCAAGGACTGTGTTGTATTTGCAATGGCGTGAAAATGATCTAGTTAGATGTACCCACTGCTGTATTCTGAGCCCAAAAGCCTATTGCGCGTCTTCAAAAACGTTTTCACTTTTAGCACTGTATAGGGGACTGTAAGAAGCAGCTTGTTGCTGCTGTGCTGAAGAGATGGTGTTATTGTCTCATGTCCTGCCAAGAGTGGGGCAGCCTGGAGAGCATGTGTAGGTGGTGACCCCAATATTTGGCCCAACAGTTGGAGGCATGGATCGGTCTCTAAGATTGCAGTTCTTCTTTCAAAGGAAAACTTGATGTTTACTAGTCTGTGTGGGAATGTGTCCAGGATTCTCTTGTAGATGAGGGGAGTTTCTACTGATTTCTGTGCTGATGTAGTCCCCCCTGTATTGCTGACCTAGAATTTGTGAGAAAAAGAGACAAACCAAGGAGCGACGGCATTGGTTCTGTCACCTCTTGCTAAAGGTCAATGTGGTCACTGTGGAAGTAATCTTACCTGCTCTACTGAGGCAAGGATCGAGAGGTGGCCAGCACAAGCGGAGGAGCCGTTGTAGAATAGAATAGGATAGAATAGAATAAAATCATGGAATGATTTGGGTTGGAAAGGGCCTTAAAGATCACCTAGTTCCAACTCCCTTGCCATGGGCAAGGACACCTTCCACTAGATCAGGTTGCTCAAAGCCCCATCCAATCTGGCCTTGAACGCTTCCAGGGATGGGGCATCCACAACTTCTCTGGGCAACCTGTTCCAGTGCCTCACCACCCTCATAGTGAAGAGTTTCTTCTTCTAATCTAAGTCTACCCTCTTTCAGTTTAAAGCCATTACCCCTTATCCTGTCACTACATGCCCTTGTAAAAAGTCTCTCTCCAGCCTACTGGAAGGCTGCTATAAGGTCTCCTCGGAGCCTTCTCTTCTGCAGGCTGAACAACCCCAACTCTCTCAGCCTGTCTTCGTAGGAGAGGTGCTCCAGCCCTCTGATCATCTTCATGGCCCTCCTCTGGACTCGCTCCAACAGGTCCATGTCCTTGTTATGTTGGGGGCCCCAGAGCTGAACGCAGTACTCCAGGTAGGGTCTCACAAAAGCGGAGTAGAGTAGAGGGGGAGTATCACCTCCCTCGACCTGCTGGTCACTCTTCTTTTGGTGCAGCCCAGGATATTGGCTTTCTGGGCTGCAAGCGCACATTGCTGGGTCATATTGAGCTTCTCATCAACCAACACCCCCAAGTCCTTCTCCTCAGGGCTGCTCTTAAGCCACTCTCTGTCCAGGCTGTATTTGTGCTTGGGATTGCCCTGACTCACGTGCAGGACCTTGCACTTGGCCTTGCTGAACTTCATGAGGTTTGCACGGGCCCACCTCTCAAGCCTGTCAAGGTCCCTCTGGATGGCATCCGTTCCCTCCAGCGTGTCGACCGCACCACACAGCTTGGTGTCGTCGGCAAACTTGCTGAGGGTGCACTCGATCCCCCTGTCCATGTCACCAGCAAAGATGTTAAATGGCGCCGGTCCCAATACCGACCCCTGAGGAACAGCACTTGTCAGAATAGGATAGGATAGTTACGTTGGAAGGGACCTACAATAATCATCTAGTCTAAGTGCCAGGTTGTAGCTTGGTGGAGTTTGGGATCCTTTGTGAGACAGCAGAGGATCACTCTTGGATCTCGATGCAAAGCTTTATGTCTATTCCAGGTGCTTGAACCTGGGCAGTAAGTGGCAGCCTCTCTAGCACAAATGACGTTACAGCCAGGAAAACATTGGCAAGGACTCCTCAGTTTTGCCATGCTTCTCAGGAGTCTCCCTTCACTTACTGCTTTTCCGTCTCCTGTATTTCAGTATGGCTGAGCAAAAAGCTTGTCTGGAGAGGAGTCTGTCTGTTGCTCAGTCTACCTAACTCACCATTATTTCCTCCATCTGTACACATCTCTTGCCAGCATTTCTCAGCCTTTCCTCCGATGTTATCAGTCTTATAAACTTAGGTTTTCTGTTCTGCAGGATTGTTTTCTGCTGCCTTTCACTTCATTGGGCCCTTTAGTAATGACATGGGCTGGCATGATGCTCTGCATCATGAAGTTCAGTGCATTGTCCTGTAAAGAACAGTCTGTCCTTAGTTTTTTTTTTTTTTTTTTCCGTGTTCAAAGATGTAGAGATTTCCTGAGGAGTCTGCAGAAGCTGGAAGATTAGGAATGACCGTCCCCTTCTAGGGAAGCAGATCAAGCAGGGTCTCTAACAGAAGGTGACCAGACAAGTTTGCTATGAAAATAAACTCCATCAAAGGGACGTGATTGTAGCCATGCTGAGAGGAAGAGCTCTGGCCCCTCCTCTAGTAACAGGGTTTGTGCTAAGTGAACGCGACCAGCTTTGCTTTAGTTGTATAGCTGAGTGTTGCTTTGGTTCAAAGCAAAGGACAGGACCTTAAGGGTTGAACCAATGCTGATACTTTATCAACTTCTTTTAATCTTAATTTTAATTAACCAACTTTTAATGTATATAATTGTGCCGAGCTGCCAAATAATGTTATGCAACTCCAGGAAGCTTGTGTGAGCCAGCATCTCAACTGGAATCCGTGGTCTGAAATTGGACCACGTTTTGTTGGGTTTTTTTTTTTTTTTTGCTCTGTCCATGCTATGTGATAGTTACATGTGGAAGGTGCAGCCTGTCTCTCGGGGACAGAGCAGCCCTATAATGAGAGGGACAAACGTGTATTGGTACAAGTGTGGAATGTGGGAAAGAAACACAAGGATTTGGTAAGAATAAAATAAGCAAACAGTGGTAGCCAGGAGCCCTGAAGCATAGAGGTTTGCAGCTCAGGTAAGTGTGAGAAAACAGCAAAATGCCTCCACTTGGCGAGGCTCCATTGTGATCTTTGCAAAGACCTGCAGACCCCCCGTGAGTTCCCCCAGGTACTGAGGAAGGGGAATGTATTCTCAGAGCGTGATTATTGGCCTGAACCGTGTGATCTGGCTGTGCAGAGAACCTGAACTGAACTCTGGCTTAATCCTTCACCCCTAAACCTCCCTGTGTGGGTGGCATGAGGCTTTGCTCCACTCTCTCCCCATATCCTGCCTCTAAGGTTTGTCAGGGTCACCTTAAGAAAGGGTCTATCTCAGCCAGGGCAAATACCGTCAGTCGTGGGCATGGCTCATGAGCATTTTTGGTATGTCATGTTCTCTGCTGTCACCTTCAGCATCCATAACTGTGCTGTAGCGGTTCCAGCCTGGGATCCTTGATGGAGGTGATGACAGAGGATCACTTCTCCTGCGTGGCTTTCTCCCCTCATGAAAAACTAACAGCCCTGTAGGTTATTTTTAAAAGCCCATTCTTCTGCTTGTATTGCGTATGATAGCTGCCAAAGAGCTGATCTCTACATGCTACCAGCTTGGCTGCGTCTCCCTTCTAACGTCCCTGCTAACTGCTTCCATCTCTGCATGTCACAGTCTGCCCAGACATCGTCCTCTTTCGAAGCTGAACACAAGATGTTGTCTGTAGCCCTGCTCAGCTCTTTTTTTGCCCATCATTCTCCACTCCCTGCACTCCACCCTCTGGCATCTCAAGCTGGACATCCTCCAGAGTACCTGTCTTCTTCCTTCAAAAGCTTCTGAAACCCATCTGTATAAAGAGCTCAGCTGTGTCCCTTCTGCTTACAGGTGGAGAGGGAGAATGTGCCCTCTGTCACACTGTGTTTTTCTGCTTGACTCCACTGATCTGGCTTGAATCAATTTGCAAGCTTCTCTGGTCATGGACAAAACCCAGGAAATACAAATTAATGCAGCCTGACAACCTAAACCTCAAAATGTATCAGAGCTCCTCTCCCGAGCCATTCCCTTCTCTTTCTTGCTCTTTATCTGAACCCCTTCTAGTGTTGAGCTTTTAGGAAGTCTTAAACTTCTGGTAGAGGCTTTTGGTTGGGACTCTAAGGTGGTGACGCAGTACTGGGCCAAGCCACATAGTTCTGCTGTGACCTTGCAAACATCCCTTAAATTCTTAATATAGCACTAAGAGCTCCTTCTTCAGGAGTTGCGCAAGGGAAAAACAGAGGTGTGCCATTAAGAGGTGTGCTTGGCACAGCACAGTCCCTCCCTGTGTGTCTGAGTTCCAGCCTGGGGTTGCTGAAGCTGCTTGGGAGAGCTCCATGGGGAATTTTGCCATTGGAGAACAACAGTGTGTATCTGTAAAACACATTCTTTATATTACTGAAGAATGATCTGTTTGTTCCCCATATCTTTAAAGTGTGTCTACAGAGCTTGACCAAGGAGGGCTCTGTCTGCCGTTGCTGGATACATACTCCTACAGTATGAACAGGTAGAATTGGTCTGTTCCTCAGCTGTGCCTTTAAGCAGCTCTGGAGCTAAACCTGGGATCCTGGAGGAGTCACAGCAAGTCCACCCGTTTGGAAAGGAAGCAGTTAAAGTTGTCAAGTTTGCCAGGAAATTGAATAAACTAGAAGCAGCGCTTAAGTCTCATGATGACTAGCTCAGACCATTCAGTGGAGACCACAGTTAGAGCCAGTGAACAGTGCTGTAGTGTCTGCAGGCTCCCTGCTTCCCCTCCCACCTCCATTTACAGCACTTTTAAAAAAAAAAAAAAAAAAAAAAAAAAGGATTGGGCTTGAGACCACAAGCTCAGAGCCAGTGGAGCTCAAATAGTCTGCCAGCCGGAGTGCTGTAAGTAGAGCACTGATAACTTTAACTTTTGGTTGCCTTTTCCATTACTTACATGTTTTATATGTAGCATTCCTTTGTGTCACGCGGGACTGAGGTGTACATAATGTGCAAGCAAGAGATCTTTGCCTTTCTAACTTGCTGTTTTTAATCTTTTTCCCTTGGATTTCTCTCAGGAGCTTTCATTTTAATTCTTAGTAAATCTTACCAAGTCTTTTTCACTTCTTCAGGAGAAGAGAGGGACTTCCTGACACTGTTCTTGGTACCAAAAGCATTGGTGGAGAGACCCTAGGTAAGAATCACTCCAGCTGTGTTGAGACAGAAGTCTGGAGGCTTCTGTGCAGGAGCCAGGCCCGTCGGCATGGCTGGCGTGCTTGCTGCCACTGCACATTGGGCCACTGCAGCAAGCACCATCTCTGTTGAACAAGTAGCTAGTGTAAAGGAGACTGAAGAGGTGTTTTTAAGGCTCCGGTCCTTCTGGGCAGAGCCAGTGGAAATAGTTTTATTTCTTGCTTTTTCAGAACTGGCATGGGAAAGGTGAGGCACTGTTTTGAAGGGGAGAGTTTGCTGCTCTAAAGGGCATTGATTTAGGGTTCTGTTGTTAATCCTGTTAGACTTCTGATTTGGAAAGGGGCTTCATTCCTTTTGAATGTGACTTTAAGGAAGCTCTGTTTGCACACCGTGTTTCAGACCGAGCTGATTTATAAAGTGCTTTCTGGGAGCTTGGCAGATCCTTCCCATAGTCTGTCCTGTTTCTGCATGTCCTGTGTTTCTGCATTAAAAGGTGTATCTCCCTTGGGTATCTGGAAGGAAAAACTCTGATGTACTGTGAAGTGGCAGGATTCTGGATTAACAGGGCAGAAGCAATAGATTGGGAAACTGTGGTAGAGATTATGTATAATGGCAGTCATCTTATGGCTGAGACCTACTTGAGAAGACTGCTTTGTGTTTGGCATCTCACCAGGTCCAGCTTGTTTACCCGTTGTTTCTGTTGTGCAGTGACATAAGATACCTGTCTTTCCTCCCCTTCTCTGTGCCCTGGAGTTGTGAATGTGGCTTCCTTGTATGGGTGAGATGAGGCAGCGCTGGTTAAATGTTGGTGGAGGGTGAAAGTAAATCCTAATGCTGAACTTGAGCTAACAGTTTGTTGTTGTCAGATCCTGCTCCTGGCTGCACATCTCCCCGAACCAGCTTGGTTTGCTGAGCTGCCAAGGTGGCATTGCAGCGGAGGGATAGAAATCTCTATCTGAACAGAGCCTACCTATGTGCTGAGGTCAGTCCGGCTCCAAAGGGATGGCTTAAAGTAAGAGAAGTCCTGTATGTAGCTCTGAGTCATGCTGTTTTCCTTAAGAATTTGAGGGCTGGTGAAATGGAGGCTTCTCTGACCTGGGGTGACAGCACCGAGAGGGAAAGAAATAAGCCCTGGAGAGGATTTCCTCATTCCTCTCTCCTGTCTCACCATTTGTTTTCTTATGCAGTAGGCTACTACAGAGTACAAAAAACCCCTTGTGCGTCCCTGATAACAGTGCAGCATGAAGGCAGGTGCACCATGATGTCTGTGCCCTTCAGGTGTGCAAATGCTTTGAAATACCTGAGCCTGCTGCAGCTACAGTCTGTTGCAGATCCCCTCTCCAAAGCATGCTGAGGAATCCACTCCAATGCCTCTCTCTCTCTGTGCAAACATGTGGAGCGAGAGATCAAGTCACCCATTCAGACAAAAATACCTGCTGCTGAAATGCTGGGTTTGTACAAGACTAAACCTATTTAAGGAATTTGCTATAATAGAAACCTATGTGTGTGGATTTTTTCCTCCAGCTATGGAGTCAGGCTTGTTAAAAACAGCGCCCTTCTTTTTGTGATATGCACAGCTCCATGTCAGTCAGCTTGTCTCTTAAGAGTCCGAGCAAGCAAATCAGAGATTTGCAGCTTGAAATATTACACAGCCATTAACCTGTTGCTGCTGCTGCCCTAGATATTGTTTTTTACCCCAAGGCACAGGTGGAGACCTCCTAAGTTGTAACTCAGAGACTGATTGTACTGGGGTGTTCCACTGGAAGTGATTTATTTTTAAATTTATCCACATGTTGGTTACCTTTAGTAACAGAAAAGACAGCTGAAGTGGCTCAGTCTAGGTTATTTGCTCTTATGCTACTTAATATCCCATCCTTTTCAGGATCTCATAAAATGTCTTTCAGTGTTGGGTAACTGCAGTAGGGGGTTGGATTTGGCGTTGGAGCACTAGTGTAGCAGGGTGGGAAGGAGCTACACAGGTGAACATCAAGCATGCTCTTTGTAACCTGTACCAAGACCCTGCCCATCCACATGCAGCCACTTGTGAATACTTGACCTTGTTGTTTGTTAATACACTGTAAATATCCAGAGAACACATTCCCTATTTCTCCCTTTCTGAAGACCAGTGATGGTAAATTAGTGAGAAGTTGGACACAGCCCAACCACGAAGGGAGGTTTTTAATCTGGTAAACAGCCAGGGCTTCTGTGGAGCGTATTGGAACCCACAGAGTTTGGTGGGAGCATGAAATCCTAAAATGAATAGAATTGGACAGTAGTCACTAGTGAGAATGTTGCATCCAAAGCAAAAGCAATGTATCTGTCAACTGAAAGAAGACGAGGGAGGAGACGAGATTTGGGCTGGGGGAGAGGGGAGGTTCTTACGTTACTACTTTCCTCTTGTGGCACGCTTATCTTTGATCCCTTGGTGTAAAGCACTTTGGCTGTTCTTCTTCCTTCCCTGCTGCAAAAGACAATTTGAAGTTTGTGTGTCTTGGCAGAGGATTCCTTTCCCAAGTGATTGTATTTTGGGACTTCAGTTCTAGCGCTTGAACATTTCATCTCTGGAACAGTATAATCTTCAAAGCTATGCTATATGAAAATCACACCATTTGTTCTGCAGGTATCCTTTGGTAATGCTTCTCTGTGCCAGGTGAGCTGCTTCTTGCGTTAGTCTCTCTCTTTTTTCCTCCCCCTGAACATTTTTCTGGGTTGTTTTTCTGGTCTTAATATTTAAGCACAAATCAGGGATGGAGTGAACTAAAAAATTTTAGCGAAATATGAACAGGGAATACATTCTGGTTTTAGCCAGTGCCATTAGATTATATTACAAGTTAACTTTCTAGGGGAGTTATTGTGAAGTTCTCTAATGCAATAAGAGATTGGCTACAAACTTCATCTGCACAGAGATGCAGAAAATACCTGAGCTGCATATTGCTGGTGTAGCTTATACCAGCTGACTTGGGTGCATACGGGTGCTTACTTGCATTATTTAATTTCAGTGTTTGCAGGGTGTATTAATTCTTTCCCTTGAGTTCTTCCCCAGCACTGCTGACTTAGTTTCCTTATCTTCCCCAAATCTTTAACTTCTCTCATTGCTCTTTTTAATTTAACACCAAAACCTTTTGAGATCACCCCCTGTCACTGATGCTCTGCAAGGCTGCACTGGCAGTCATGTTCTGGGCCGCTGGTGATTCCTGCACAGCTGTGTCGTAAGGTCACTGTCACAAACTGAACCAGCTCCACCATCAGCTGGTTACCATTTGGGGTTTTGTTTGCTAGTGCTGCTTTCAGTTTAGAAAGCTTTTCTAGAGTTTCATTTCCCCTTTCCAATCGAAATATATTCATACCTATCTGTTCAAACACCATATTGTCTTTTAGCTTAAAAAGCTCTTTTTTCCCCAGTTGTGAACACTCCTGATGATTTATCTGGAATGAAGTACGTCTCCTTCTTTTTTTTTTTTTTTTTTTTTTTTTAAAGCTTTAATTTGACAAAGTGTCTGTACTTTGTTTTTTATTTCACTTGGTTTTACTTGAGTGCTGGACTAGACTGGGAGGGTACACAATATTTCAGACAGGGTCTAGTACAGCAGTGTTGGTACTTACTTATCTTTCATGGTATCTCACTTGGACTATGCTAGCATTGCCTTTCCCTGGCTCTGTCACGCTGACAGATGCTGTTGTTTCAGGACTGACTGGTATTCCCAGGTTGTTTTCTCTCCTGTTGCTGTTTCCACCTGGTGACTTTTTATTTCACACCAGAAATTGCCCCTGGTTCCATCCCAAGATTGTGCTGGGGTGCAGAAGCCATGTCTACATCTAATATTTTTATATTTAACGTTGTGTGTCCAGACATACCTGATTTGCAGTAACCAGATTAGGGATTTGGACTGGCAGCCTTTTGAGTGTTTCTCTCATTGTGTGTAATGTGATTAGAGGGGAGATGTGACAATGTAAAGCTCAGGGAAATGAAATTGGATTGCCTGTGGCTATTGCAGACCTTTGCCTGGTAATAGGTCATGTACCACCTAACATAATTTCTTTGTTAAACATGTTCCCAATAAAATGCATTACTGTCAATTAAGAGAAATATTGTAATCTGATCCTTTAATATATGCAATTTAAAATGGGGTTTGAGACATTTTTGCCTCTTGCATGACTGCAATTGAGAAGAGACTTGGGTTTTTCCTCTTACAGATAAGAAATGTTCCTTTATGCTGAGCACTTGTCCCCATGTGCTACCTCAATCAGATTAGGCTGCCTTTCTGGCAAGAATATTTTGGATGGTGCAGCAATACGATGATGTAAAACTCAGAGGGACACACCTCCTTTAAATTGTCCTGCTTGCTTTGCTGTGTGTTCTATGTAGTCAGAGTGCAGGATCATGAGGATGCTCCAGAAGTTTATCCAGACGCAGTAGTTCTCAGTGGCTTAGAGTTTTTTCTCTTGCAGTAGCAAGAGACCACATTCTGTGCTTCTTATTAAATTTTTTTGTTTGTTTTTCAGGGTCCTACTTTTCTACGTGCCTTTTTTAATATCTTGTCGTAAAGATGTCTCACGATCACCACATGAACAGCTCCATGTTGCCAACCACGCATCCTCCTGAACATCACCACTCAATGGCAGCCCCAGGACATGGTCATGGATCTGACATGATGATGATGGTAAGTGAAAAAGTCATAATTAACCAGAGAGCTTTTCCTTGTCTGTGGTTCAGATTAACTTGTAATCTAAAGACTACACTTTTGAGAACGGGAAATTAAACTTAGCTTTGCAAGGCATAGAATCAATCCAGTTAAAACACAGATCCCATTGTGGCTCTTCTGGAGTGAAGGAGTGGCATGAGGTGATATGCAATACGAAATGTATTTCAGAGCTGGAGATCCTTTGGCAAAATGGTCTTTCTAGCAGTAAAAACCTTTCTAGCAGCCAGCCTGGTGTCTGCTCTCTAGCCAGCTAAAGGCAGAAATGCAAAGTAAGCATTTTCCTGCAAGAAACGGAGATGGATGGAGTTCTCCAGGCTGTTAGTGTTAGCAAAAGCCTTAAACAGTACCGAGAAGATTGCACACTAGTATGATGGATTGCGCTGACCTGCAGGCAACCAACCTCTGTGCCCTTTTCGTCCTGAACTTCAAGTACGCACTTGGTTTGGGGAGCAAAGTGCTACCAGGGCTCTCTGCCACGTTGGCATTAAGGCTGTGTTGGTCCTGAATCCTGCTGCTCTAGCTAACTTTGACTTAAACAAGTTCAGACTTGTGCATGCTGGCATCACTGAAGCTTTGCAGAGATCCTGGCCAGAGTTTCCATGGAGATGACCATAGGATCTGTGTTTGTGTGTAGCCAGTTCTAGGGACTTTTTCAACTTTTTCTCCCTTTTCTA
Organism: Fulmarus glacialis; assembly: GCF_000690835.1. Lineage (NCBI taxonomy): Eukaryota > Metazoa > Chordata > Aves > Procellariiformes > Procellariidae > Fulmarus > Fulmarus glacialis. The sequence continues at coordinate 21,703 of NW_009218822.1, forward strand.
AATACTTTTGAGGTGAGTTTCAGATTATTAAAACGTGACTCTTTATGGTTAAACTTTGAAAGGAGGGGAGACAAAAAAGCCTTCCCTTTTGCGAACGTCGCCCAGTACAAAACCCAGTAGTGCCGGTGGAACTTGCAGTCCAGCATTGTCACTGATGTCCTTGTGAAGCTCTTCATATAATCTAACAGCTAAATACTGGCATTCTCTGATCCATTACTTTCCATATACATGCCGTTTCTTTACAAGCGTCAAGTGCTCTTATCTTCAATAGATAGTTACAGGACCCTGCCTTACCCTGCAACTGAAAACTGATTAATTGCACAAGATTTTGAGTTAACATGGCACGTAAAACTGTCAGGGAAGGAAGTAAATAGGTACAGCATCCTAGATAATAGACTGAACACATTTTAATGTATGCATATTCCCATTCCTCACTTGCACCAAGTAACAGGCTCTGTTTCAGCTGTGGTTTATGGAACTAGGCTGTAATGCTCTTTGGTTTGTGCAGTTCTTGTTTTAAATGTAAAAATGTTAAATTCATTGAAGAAATGGAAGTACTCTATAAAAGATGTTTTATAGTGATTTCTGCTCTGGGGGTAATGGATGTCTGCTGATTCTTATGGATGCTGAATTAATCATAATTCTGATCTTCAGCAAATAACCTTAATTAAGCAGTAAGGGGAGTTCAAAGAGAAGTTCCTCTAGCTTAGTGAGTACTTTACACGTGAAAACACTGTATGCAGCTGTGGTCAAGACATGCTAAACTGCAATGTATTTACCTGGATGGGAAGATTATATGAACCCCAGCTGGCCGGGGGATCATTGATGTCTCCCCTTCCCACAGCATTCACTATGCAGGTTCAGGAGCCCTTATTTTCACCCAGGGGAAGCTGTGGTCCTGCTTTATATATAATACTCCTTGTTGTACCTGTATTTAGGCCTCTGTTTCCCATAGGATATTAGGAGGTTCTGTAGGGAGACAATAGTCTGCTGGCACAGTGCAGGATGGGACCAGAGGATTCAGCTATACAAGCCCTTATCCACATGAGCTCATATGAGGTCAAGGTGGGGACAAGAAAGTGCCCTATACCCTAGCCCATGAGTAGTCATGAGAAGGCAAGGATGAGCTCCACAGAGACATCCCCAACCCCTGACTACTTCTAATGCTGAGGAAAAAAGGAGCTCCAAAAGCAAGGAGAAGGCACTTTTCTGTCGCAGATACTGTGAAGGACAATGCCTTCTGCCCAGGGGCACTGCCTAAAAGAGCTGTCCACTAGAATTGGAACCTGGAGCATCTTTAGCCATGTCTCACTTGTGTGTGTTACACTAGATTTACTGAAGAGTTTCGTCGAGTCTATCTGGGGATGAACTGAAATAATCTAAGTTCTTGTCATAATACAAAAACCTTTGCTAAATCTTGTTGTGAGCTCCATCTCAGGATGAGCTGTTCAGGCTCATCTTGATGTTCTTTATGTTTTGGGCAGGCAATGACTTTCCACTTCAGCTATGAGAATGTGCCATTGCTGTTTTCTGGACTTGTAATCAATACTCCTGGAGGTTAGTAAAACTGTCTTGTCCAGTCCAAACAAGAAGTTTGCAATTGATTAATGTTGCAGGAATTACCTTACTATTTATGCCAAAAATATGCAGGCACACTGCGTTGAGTCTGTTTTAAATGGCATCTATGGGATGAAAGAAAAAGGGAGGTGGTTGTATAGTTTGAGAATTTGACTGGTCTTATTAGCAAAAGTGATTGCTGGTTTCACTTCCTGGGTGAAATTCCAGTTAGTGTATGGATGAAATTCACATTTACCATCTGTACATGCCTGCACACAGTGCCCAGCCATAGCCTGTGCAGTGTGACGCAGTTGTTGAATCACACAGTGTCTCTTCTGACATGTTTTGAAGCAAAAGTCTTTTGTTGCACAGATACAATAATGTTTACTCTTTTGTCAGAAATGGCTGGTGCTTTTGTGGCTGTCTTCTTCCTGGCCATGTTTTATGAAGGCCTTAAGATTGCCCGAGAGTGTCTGCTCCGTAAATCCCAAGTCAGCATTCGCTACAACTCCATGCCAGTGCCAGGTCCAAATGGCACTATCTTGATGGAGACACACAAAACTGTTGGGTAAGAATTCCACTTCATTCTAAGACAAATTTCTTCAGCAGCTGACAAAGGTGAAAACTGGGACAGAAAAAATTTTATGCAGCCAGTATTACTCTCTGCAAGTATATTGACTCCAGGTTGGGACGCTGCTTGACACTGGAGGACACTGTGCTTGAGTCTCTTGGCCACCCTTTAGGATGGGGGACAAAAGGAGGAAAGCAGCAAGGAGTCAGATAAACCTGTTTTTTTTCCAGAGCAGTAATGAATACATTTAGGGAGTTCCCAGGAACAGAAGTTGGGTATTAAAGCCAGCAACCCTGACAGAAAATACTTAGGATCCTTCTGTTGACAGGTAGTCAAAGCCTCTACTCAGAAAAGAAGCCATTCTGCTTACTGAATGTGGGGGTAAAATAAGCTTGTAGAAGTCTGTTTCTCAGCTAAAAGTTTTGTCCTCCCACCATGCTTTCTTTGTTATCAGTCAGGTCTGTGGGGAAAAACACAGTTAAAGTGACAGATGCATGCAGAAGTCTTATGTCCAGCCTGCTTTGTTATCTTCTCTGCCATTTCATGCCCACCTTGGCATCCTGTCATCCTAAGAGCTAAGTTTTCTCCTTGGGGATGTGCATTTTCCCGCCTGTGTCTCATGGATGCTGACTGTTCTTTGGGTTTTGTGTTCTCAGACAGCAGATGCTGAGCTTCCCTCACCTCCTGCAGACTGTACTGCACATCATTCAAGTCGTGGTCAGTTACTTCCTCATGCTGATCTTCATGACATACAACGGATACCTCTGCATAGCTGTGGCAGCAGGGGCAGGGACAGGCTATTTCTTCTTCAGCTGGAAAAAGGCAGTAGTTGTGGATATCACGGAGCACTGCCATTAACACTGGATGCTGCCCAGAAGCCTCTCCACCCCACTGCTCTCTTAAAGTGCAGCCATCACAAGGACTGGATCATTCCTAAGCTGAAAGAGAAACAATATAAAGAAAATCAACTGGAGTTCATCACAAGTTCCTAGCTGGGGTGCAGGGATGTGAGGAGCTGGGGTATGCTGCTCCCCCTTGCTGCAGGCTGGCAGCAGGGTTGACTCTTGAGGGTCCCGTGATAGCCATTCTTGGCTAGGATTTGCTTTATTCTTAGATTATGCTGTGATTGAAATTAGTTGGCTGACAGAAATGTAGAAATTATTCTTTTAACAAAAAAAACCAAAATATTTTATTTTTAAATTTAAATTCTCATCTGTGAGGGTTTTATGAACGGTAGGTAAAGATCAAAGTTGCCAATGGAGCCTATGTGTGCGAATGGCTATTTTAATTTTACTTTAACTTTTTTTCAATATGTACATAATGCCAGGGGAGGAGATCTCCCTGGCATTGTGGCTTTTGGGGCCAATGACACCTTCTGTTGCAGAAGGACTCAGCCTCTGAGGAAGATTTGGTGCTGCACATCAGACACGCTCAGGTGTGTCCTGGCAAGGGAGTACTTTGACATAAATATGTGACTCGTGCTTCAGGATGAGTCTGTCCTCCAAGCCCATCAGAGTATGATGAGTGTTGTTAATCTTCTGATATATCCAGCAGCTTTACTCAGCCTCAAGTGATAACATTTGGATTTGGCTGCTTTCACTTCCCGATCATGGAAATACATGGAGTAGACGCAGGACAACAATTGCATATTTACAGGGCAAAAAGATTTTAAATAAACCATTGAACCCGCATTTACTTCATGTTGAATTGCACCTGGATGGATCTAGAGCTAGACTTTTGGTTTACTAAAACTAGTTCTGTAAATGAGGCAAGAGCTAAATAATGATTTCATGACACTAAAGGTTGAGAGTCTGAAGAGGGCATTCCTTGATTGAGATGCAGGAAGTAAAACAACCATGTTCCTGTAAAGGAGAGATTTGGGGAAGAGAAGAAAGAAAAGATAGGACTACAGCAGCCTTCGGTCTCAGGTGAAATTTGGAGCAGCTTGGGCTGATAAAAAGTATTCCTGACCCAGATGACTCCTCTTTGTCTTAATAATCATGCTGTGACTGTGTTAGCTTGGAAATGCAAGAGTTATCAGTGCTAGTGATGGACAAGTGTTGTAGTGCAGTAAAGAACTTCCCGTTCGGTGCTGTGAGCACTACACATTTCACAGGCGAGACAGGCTGTGATAACAGGCAAAAACAGCTTACTGCATGTGTGATGCCCAGAACATGCTTTGGGTTTTCTAGGGAGCAGTTTTGGTTTAGCACTTCGTTATTAAACTGCTTCTTGTTGTAGGGAGTGTTGTGCAGAGTATGGTGCAAAACTGGAGTCTTCGTTCTACTCAGGGTGCCCAATTTGTGCTAGTAACTGGCTGAAAGGGAAGACGGTGGGATTTTCAGAAAGGCACTGAAAAACAGGTACCACTTTCAGACTGGGACTGATGTCTGGGATGTGCCATGAGAAGAGGGAATCCTTCTGAGATTAAAGTATCTGGGCACGCGCAGTAGCAGTTTTTTCTCCGCAGATGCTACTAGTCACACAGTTAGCAGTAGCTGTGTAAGGAAAGCTGATCTTTGAAGAGGAATTACATTTCTTGAGCCTGTAAGCCTTACAGGGCGAGGCCTGTCCCTGTGTATGTGGGTTCTTCAGTGTGCTGATGCTATTACATCAGCACAGAGCCCACCCTCGCCCTACCACCTTCTTTGAAAGGCAGCAGGAGATCTGTTACTGCCACTACCAGGATCTTGAATTGGAACACTGAAGTCAACCGTCTTGGGTTGATGCCAGGTATTTATTTGGACATCTTGTTTTCTTTGGGCAGTGCAAATACAGAATAACAGGAGATGAATTAAAAGCAGGCTCAGGTTTCTAAGGAGCTTCTTTCTGTAGCAAAGTTGCATCTGGATGAAAGAGGCAAAGTTATTTTCATGGAAAAATTCTAGCCACCTCCTGATGAGAGATAGGAAAAGCTCTTCCCCAGTCTGATCTTTGAAGGGAGTTATGTCTGTAACAGCCTGAAGAAGTACATACCGGTGCCCTGTCTCTGCATCTATCATGAAGGTAAAAATCGGTGCCCTCTGCAGTCATGCTTTTTTGTGAGAGCAGAAAACAGACCCTTCCGAACCCTGTGTGAGAGCTGTGAGGAAATCGTAATGCTTGTCAGAGAAAATTGAAGCAGTTAAGTGCTGGAGATGGTTGTTTATGTTTTGAAAGCTTTACGCTGCGGGGGCTTGATCCCTGAAGGAGTTCAGAGCCGATGTTGCCAACACCACTCCGATTGATTTCTCTTGAATGAAATGGAGTTGTTGCCATTGCAGGATGTCTGATTATAGGGTATAGTCACGAGTGACTTTGCGTGATGACACTAGCAACTTCATAGACCTCTTGCTGTGTCTTTCCTTCTCTAGAATAGAACCTCTGCTTGGCCTGATCTTCTGGCTGTCACCTTTTAGCCACCTTTGCATATATTCAAGTGACCAGACTTGAAATCTCTGATTCAGCTGATCAGAGATGAATGACTTGAAGGTTAGGCAATAGCTGTGGCTTTTACAATATAAATTCGGTTCTCTTATTAGCTTTTCTGCCTCCTTCTACGTGTAGCACCTGTGCCCTTGAAATTGTTTCCCCCCCGAGGATGAGTACCTCTGTCTTCAAAGGGTCATCTCCTGCCCATGCTCACACAAGAGAGGGCAGACAGCTTTTTCCAGTGTGCAGAGAGGGAAGTGACGCTGACCTAGCAGTGGTCGCGTGGGGAACAGGAACCTGGGCAGAAGTCTCTCAAGTGTCTAGCAAGCGCCCCAGCTACCTTCCAGCGGCCTGTAAGAATGCTGGTTTGAGCATTGGGCAGTACCTGAGTTAGAAATGGGAGCCCAGGCTGGGCTTTGGGGAAGGTCTGAAGGGAAGGTGGTCAAGAAGAGAAGATCAAGGGCTGTGTCCACTCTGCTTCTGAGCTCGTTGACACAGCGAGGCACAACTGAGAAAGGGATGTTTCCAGTCCATGTCTCCCTGCCAGCTTTGGCCATGCTTTCTTTTGGTTCAATGTTGACAATCCAGAGGAGCCACCTACCTCCCTGTGTCCCAGCCTCCCCCTGGTCCACCAGATGCCACTGGCTGCCATGTTCTCGGCCCAGGTTGCTGTTCGCTTTGCCAGAGTCTGAGCAAAACCTGGGCTCCCTACTGATGACTTGTACTGACTGCTTTTGGTGCCATCACAGCCTTTCTGCTGGCTGTATTTAAAGTTGTCCTGATAACACTAAACTCGCATTAAGTAGTGCTTGGAGGGAGGTGAGGACTCTAATGATTACAAGACTTGAGTAAATGAAATTCGTATGTCAACACACGTGTAGCATGCTCAGAATGTGATGTCCTGTGTCTGTCTTTGTACCCTGATGTTTGGTCTCCACACTCTGTGCCTCTGGATTATCATCTTGGAAGAAGTGCACAAAGTATCCGGGCTGTGTTTGTCAGCTGGCTTTTGTTGTTTTTCTTCGAGTGCCTTTTCAGTTTGCCTGGAGCCAGTCCCACCAAATCAGCAGAATTTCTAGTTCTGTTTACAGTGGACTGTCATTTTTGTTTTTACTCTTGCTCTTTGTGGAGGTAACTTGTCTAATGTTACTGTGAATATCAAGAATCTCCTGTATATAATTAACCAATAAAATAGATTGCATTTTACTGTAGTGGATGTGTGTTTTGGAAACAATCCTCAATGCAGAGACTGCAGCTGAAGTGGAGGCTGGCGGCTCTTACTGCAGCATTCAGAAAGTGACTCTAAGAGTAAGTGCCCGCTTTTTATTAGCAAGCGGCCCCACAGCCAGGCAACTCCAGCCTGGCCTTCCTTTTCTCTGGCATGACTCTTCTGTGCCTGCTGTGATGGCGTGAGTGAGCGGCAGGGGCTCAGTGCCCATCTTCAGGTGGCTGAGGATGGGAGTGAGGAGCAGCGTCCCCTGGGCCCGCCCCAGCCACGAGCAATAAGCCCTGAAGCTGCTGGAATGGGAATGCGGCAAGTCACCGATGCACAAGTCGCCGTTTCAGTCCAGTTACACTTCCTGGAGTGTGGGGAAAGCTGAGACAGAAAGAGCAATTGGTGCCTCCCAGATCTGCTTTTCCCCTACAGAGGGAGTTAAAGGACAAGAGTTTTAGGGAGCTGTAATAATGAGCCCCCTCGGTGCATGGAAGGTGTCTGTGTACAGAAGGAATACCATTCTCATTACAGAGTTTTACTCTAGATTGTATTCACCCATACAAGAGAAATGAGGGGCTGGGTTGGTTTTTCTTCCCCTGTGCAACCAAAGGATGTCTGGAACCTCCTAAGATGTTTCCCTGTCAGACCTGGGAATGCTGGGATAGCAGAACAATCCCTGATAATTTTATGTGGTGTTAGACTGGAAAAGCAGTTCTGCCCTAGGCCAGACTGTGGCTCTTTCCAGTTTGAAAATTAATTAAATTCTGTACATTTCCCCAGTTTGACCTGAAATTTGATGCACCTACAACACCTGAAGCATGAATTTAAGAAGTCCGGTTTGGAGCATTGCTTGAGACACTGAAAAAATATAACTGATCACTGTGCTGGAAGATGGTAGAAAACAGTCCCAGCCAGGAGCAGAGAGAGCCCCAGTCCCATCTCTGAATTCCCTGCAGGTGCCCTGGAGCAGGCCCCAGGGCTGCTGGCAGCCTGCTCTGCCTCCCTCCCCAGGCTGGAGGGAGCAGAGTTTCTTAAACACCAACAAGCTGCTTCAGTTTTTATAACTTGCTTCCTCCAGGTCACCTGCCTGCACGCTGGACTCCTCCTTTTTGGGGGTGTCTGTGCATTATCTCACACTTACATTATGTGCCCAGCCAGCTGACAGTGGTACGAATTGCTGTTGTAAATCCAGGTACGTGCTGGTTAGTCTATCAGAAATCAATCCACCTTTCTGCTTTTTATGTGACACCCTCTATAAGGAAATAGTTGGTGACCTTTGATCCAAGCAACAAACATCGCTGGCAGCTACCTGAAACTCCGTCACCTGACAACAAAGCAGTGCAGCTGGTGTGACGCACACTCCACGGTTGAATGGAAGTGGGTAAGTGTAAAGGAAAAAACACTCAGTCAGAAAATACTGTTCCACATCTGTGTGCCCAGTGCGTTCTACTGCATCCAGGTGTGCAGCGTTCCCTGCTAAGGGCCTGACCCGCATCCCAGGTGTGGTACCGATTGCGACGCTGCTGTACAACAATCTCTGTGAAATGTGCCTGAGCCTACCTGATTTTAATAGGCATGGGGGGCTTCTTTCCTGACCTCAGAAAATGAGGAAGTATTGCCTGTTGCACCCAGAGTCAAGTCACCCGCTGCCTTTATTCACGCAGGCTTGTAAAACACTAATCAGATGCTCTTCAGCATCTTCTCCTTAGGGGGCTTGTAGGGCTAAAGGGTTAAATGAACACATTCCCCTGGCTCCATTTTTAAGATTACTAAATCAAAAGCTCCTGCTGCAGAGGCAGCGTTTAACCTCCTCGCTGTATCAGGGTGCACACAGATGAAGGAAACACCCGTGGTCTTGGTGTTTCCATCCCTGCCTGCATGGTCTCCACAGCCATTTAGAGCGGCTCGTGTGATTATTTCATTTTTTAAAAAAAGACGTATTTATTTAAAACAAAACAATCGGCCAAGGGGCATTCACAGGCGTGTTAACCAGACAAACTTAAAAAAAACCCCAACAAAACAGGAAAAAG
>NW_009218823.1:0-10773 GCF_000690835.1 Fulmarus glacialis
CAGCCAAAACCAGTCCAGATTCTATGGTTCTATGATTGGAGTAGGTGCCCTAAGGTTAGTCTGCCTTTTGAAGTCTAGAAATTCTTCTAAATTGCTTTCTCATACTCAGGTCCAAAGAAGGCCACAAGATGTGACCACCACAGATCTGTGAACCACAAGACCACATTTCTAAAGTAATCAGCATGCAAAGGCTGTCCCAAAATTGTCTCAGAAGACAACGACAAGCCAATCTAAGCCTGCTCTGTTACCGGGAGGGTCCATCCCATCCTTCCTCTTGATCCTGCTTCCACATAATTACCCTTAAGTTATTGCTAGTGTTACAGGGCCCACAGGGTAAATTCAGTCATTTCACTACTCAAATGAAAACGAACCATTTAATTTGTGGAGGTTACATTTTCGGTCTGATATTTCATGCAGAACTGGATGAATGCTAATGCTTGCTCAAAGAAGCAGGAGGGAGGGAACTCGCAGCTGGAGGAGGTCAAGTTAGATAACCCCTTGAGACGATGAACCCAGTTATGAAACTGCACCCTGATATTCTCAAAAATTCCTTTATTCTGCATAGTAAAACTTTGAAATATTATGCATAATACATAGCAATTTCACATCCACAGCAAATTTCAACTAAATAATTTCTAAAGAACAAGAGATTTTAACGCAGAGATTCAATCATTACATCTTTCATTAAAGAAGTGGTAAGATAGTCTGCCCTGTATTACCTCACATCAGAGCCAGCCATAAAACATACAGCTGCATATTCCAATTCAGGAAGCATTTCAATTTTTATGTAGCTTGATTACTGTTAAAAAATGTTATGAAAATGGGTAATCTTTGATGGACATACTGAGGGATTTTGTTTGCACAATGACTGTGTAGATTCCCTTTAGGATAATCAAAATATATAAATGCAAGGACCAATATAATTTCCTGAAGTGCAGTGAAAAAATACAAATAATATTTCAAGTAAAGTCTTTGCCTCCCAACCTTAACTATGCTGTGGATAAAGAAAAATACAATAGTTGCTCCAGCATGCTCAGGATTTCTGTACTCTGAAAACAGCTTTGAAATATCATTTTTTTACTACCAAAGAAAATTTGTAAAGTAACTTTTCTTTGTAATTTACTTAATGTAAGCACAAAATGCCCCCCCCCCCCCGTTTTTAGTAACAAGCTAACTTTGGTTTTGTCCGCTGTCTTTTCTTAAGTAACTAAATTATGAAATGATAAAGTTATTAACTTGCTTTCTGTGGTGTAATAGTGACTCTAAAAAAAAAATTAATAAATTCAACAGCATGGTGTTCTAGGCTGGTCCATTTTTCTGTTGCTCAAATGAAAGTAGATAAATTTATGTAGTCAACTTAGCCCTCAGTAGTGCCACTACCCTGTTTTGGTCCCACAAAAATGAAATTACTTTTTGAGTTACTGGAAGTCAATGTTCTTCAAATCTAGGCAGTTACCTCTGTAATAAACACAACTAATGTGGATTAAGTATTATGAAGAAAAGGTAAAAGTGTGTATACACCATTTGGACATTGAGATGTAAGAGATGCTTTATAGTAATACTGAAATGGAAAGTGAATAGATAGCCAAAGTTCACTGATTAAATTCCAGGAAAATGTTCTGTATTCAGCATATGGAGCTACCATATAAGAGTAGAATCATGTATAATTTAATACAATTAAAGTAACTGGAATTTTATTTATTAAAAAATTGTATAGTTTGATAAATTAATATAGATTCAAAGCATTATTATTGTATACACAAATTAATACACTTTTAAAATGTAGATTTAGTCTCTTGTAATCCTTGTCAAGTGATCAGATTGTAAAAAATAAGAAATGAGACCCAAAATGAGAAAGGATAAGTTTTTATTATTGAAACCAAATCAACCAGACTGCAACAAATCTGTCTATAGCTTTTCTGTATTGCCACGCTACAACATATATAGCACCAACAGAAAAGATTTTTAAGAAGGTGAATTAAAGAAAACCCTTTTGATGTCTTCAGATGGGAACTCATTGTGCTGTTTTAATAGAGGCAGACAAAGAATCTCAGCATTATGTTTAGAGTTTAGCCAGGTCCTTGAAATCCATGACCTCTGATAATTGTACTGACATTTGCCTGTTCCCATTTTGAAAAATTCCTCTATATCTTCTCATATATTTTCTCTTTTGTTGAAATTAATGATCCAGCTCTGTAAAGATTTTCTTGTAACATGCACTAGTACAGTGGATATAGATCTCCCTGAATCAAGATAAATGTTTTATAGCATCTGTTTCTAAGCTGAAGGTTCTTTTGAGAAGTGGCACTGAAATCAGATTTGCATGCTTGTTTTTGCAGTATAAAGGCAAAGCGCCTAAGAAAAGACAGCAATTCAAGAGATGCTACTATCTCTGTGATATACAGTAAGTTACCTTGTTATACAAGGCGTTATACAAGGAGTATTTCAGTACAGATAGCTCATTTGAATTATTTGCTGCTTGGACTAACCGAATGGGTGGAATTCAAGATCAAGTGTGTTGGACTCCAATGGACAGACACTGATACATTATATTCACGTGTAGAGGAAACCAAACCTCTGCCCCTTCACAACACATGCAATTTCAGGTCTGCATATAAAAAGGGTAATAGAATAACCAAAGCAGGTAGGAAAGAAGGGGCCGGTATACTGATAAGCACATCAGCCTTTTAGCATGGTGCTAGCAGGATAAATGCAAATTCTTGTCCTTTTTCACGGGAATTAAGGAATCAGTTTCCCTCTAAGACAATGTTTTACTGAGACTCAGAATTTCCTCTTGCTGATCCTTCACCAGCATGATTTGTGAATTCCTGTGCACTGGTAATCTCTGACCTCATGTCTGCAGGAACCACAGCTTTGCTAGGAATTGTGCACCATACTCGAAAGCAGAGCTGGCTCTATTTGTCAGTCCAGTTATTTCCTCAGTCTTCCCTGGCAATTCCTTCAGCTCTGCAGTTCATCTTTCCTAGTACCTTCCCCCCTTTGAATTCCATCGGGCTCAGTACTTGCTAGGAAAATTTTGACATAGCTCCTCACAGAATAGAACAACTATTCAAAAATCTCTCTTGATTTCCTGCCTATGGACATACGCCTTCTTCCTATCAGTTTCCATAAATCTAGCACTATCTCTTGATATATCCCTTTGCCAGTTCTTGTACTTTCTCACTTCAAAGACTGTGCACTTTTTGGCATGTAGTCCCGGCTTTTCTTCAGAAACTGTCTAACCGTCATTTGCTTTTGGGTTTGGTTTTGGGGTTTTTTTGTTTGTTTTGATTTGATGATTCTAACCTAATTTCTTCTATGCAGTTTTGTTTTGTCATAGCCTTTTTGGAAGGATTCCCACCCACAGTGTGAATTTTAAGATCTGAATATACTGCTGACGGTTCCATCTTCATCTATCCCAGTGTCTTCAACTTGATCCTTATGCTCTGCAACTCAGTAGAAATCTATATTTAAGGATGTATCTTAATGTCCTTTGACACCTTGGAGTAAACTTTACAGCCTTTTTTTTTTTTTTTGTACTTCTCTCTTTTCGACTAACTTGTCAGTTCCACCACAGAAGCTATCAGGAGCTACACAAAGTATATGCATTTTGTGAATAGTTATAAAGACAGACAGTGGGATGTGATTTTCATGAAACAGGTTTCATGCTAAATACAAAGTATTTAGTGTGTTAAATTGTCCATCAACAAAGAACTAATGCATCAAAGAATGACCTTTACTTGTTCATCTATGCCATTACTCTTAATTCAGAAACCCAGCAATATCCTTAAACAGGATAATTATGTAGTTAACCTCACACATAAATCTTCAGTGTAAAAATTAGGCATATGGGCTGAATGATATTTTAGCTTTCAGTTTCCATTCTATAGCATTTTGTTAGGCTAACGAGAAGAAACACAGGAATAACCTGTAAATTCAGGGGCCATCATCCTAAGTCCTTGCTTGAATTCAAATTAAGGCCAAAAAATCTGTGACAGAAATACCTCACACTACTTGCTTAATTTTGCAAAAATCTAAATACCAGTTTATTGAAGGCTCATTGCCTGGTTTTTTGTGTAGAAAGCCTGGGATTGAAGTGTCAGGGCAGCGTATGAGTAGCTCCCATCTCCCAGTACGTATTCTGGGGTTCCTGTGTCCATCTTTGATGAAAGAAGGCTGATTATGCTTCCCTACAGAAATGCACTTTCCTGAGAAAAGGGATCTAGAAGCAAATGGGCCTCCTTAAAACAGCATATAAATGTTGAAGGTCTGTAACAGTTGATGTTTCTACCCTGTAATAACGAGATTGTAGAGTGCCTCCTGAAATACACGTTACTGCTTCTCAACATGCAGTCCACCAAGGGCATTGTGAACGAGCTAAAGCACAGGCTGTGCACCCAAGGAATCATTGCATGCATAAATAAGGACTATTACTTCCTCAGTGGCTTATTCAGGGTTGTGTCACTAAAACAGAACTTCATTAGTAGAAATCAAAGTGCTGTCCCATGCTATCACGATTTACAACTTATATTCAGATGAGCTAGCAAGATGCAAAAATAGCTTTAAATCATATCTATTCTCCATCCTTAGATCTGGCCAGGAACCAACGTGGATTTTTTTGCTGTAATTACAAGTTAAAATAAGTTTAAAAATTTGCCCTAAAACTAGCAGAAAACTGTCCTTCCTGAAAGGTTGCGCTGACAGCCAGGGACTGGCAGGATGCAACTGGAATACATCCACGCAGAACAATGTCATAGGAGCTACTGTCCAGAGAAGATTCCCTTCCTTTCAAAGTATGTCTGGATAATCTTTTTCTACTGCCCAGCATTTATTGAGTGATTTCCATTTCCGTGTCTGTGTCTTTCCTTCCTGTCCAAAAGGATCTGTCCATCTTTTGTGATCAGATTCGAAAATCATTCCAGAGGTGGTGTTTCTAATTACAGGCACGCTATTTTCATACGTGTATATTGCTGCAGCTATTTCTTTCATCTGCCTTTCCTCCTCAGTAGACTCTAAGATGTTTAGTCTTAATTTATAAATTCTTAATGAGTTAGTTACGGAGCACTGGACAAACGCTAGCTATGGAGTGACTCTAAGCTGATGCCTAGTGTAATTGCTTTTCACAGTAGAAATGCTACATTTTCTCCTTTCACCCCAGAAAGAATAGCATCCTTCCTTCTCCAGCTAAACCAGTAAAATCAATACAATCATAATTTCACTGATTATCATGTTCTTGTGATTATGAAAGGCTGCATTCCATAGAACATCAGAAGAACGTGATAATCAATGCAAAGAAAAATCCCAAAGTATTAGACTGATTCCCTGTTCTTATGTAAGTAAACACAAGCACATATACCATTTATCCCATTCAATGCAAGTTCCTTTAGATTCTACAGGGTGTTTGAGCTCCACCTGCAAATGCAGCTTATTGTGCTTTCCTCATGTAGATGTGCTAACTCCTACTTTCAGACAGCAGATTTAATCAGTGAAAATAAATTACTCAGCAATTAGCTTCACAGGAAAAGCTGACTCAAAAAATGATCAATTTTATTGTTTCAGAAAGTTCATAAGTGTATCATTTTTCCCCAACAGACACATCTCTCAGAGAGATATTAACTGTAACGGAGCAGGTTAAATTATTAATATCTTTATAAGATGGGCAGACTTATCACAGTATGAGATCGGTAAACTAGGTGAGCTATGGAATCTATGGAGGGTCATCTATCATAATGTACTAGGCAACCTTCACATACATGCCCAAATGTCTTTGATTAAGGGCTTTTCTTCTGTAATTTGTGATAAATGCTGGAGTATTAATATTCAAAAGCTTGTTACTGAAGACAGAGAACATATTCCAAAACAGGAATTGGGCAGTAGGTAGGTAGAAAAAACTTGAAGCTTTCAGGGGAAAAAAAAAAATAAAAAATTGCCCATGGGGGAGAAGAAAAGAGAGTTATTTGTAGCAATGCCATTATAAAAGGGTTGTAAAAGCTATGTAGGAAAAAGGTAATTTATTCTAACACTACTAAATTAAGCAAAGGATGTAGCAGGAAAATGGCTTTAGTAGTTGAAGTCTGGGGAGTGCCAGCAACCCATAATATAAATAGGGACCCAGTCTGTTAAAAAAAAGATATCTGCTGCAGCTATGACATTTCTTCCCTCTGATTTTGTGTAGCAAGTGTCTGTAGCATTAATTAATGCAACAACATGTTGCCAAAGATTCATACTCTTTTAAAGAGGGCCCTCTAGGCATGTTTGGAAAAGTTCCACAAACTGATTGCTGATTTCTCTTATTATTCCAGAAAGAGAGGTAACCTGAGTGCTGACAATCATTGTATCTGAAAAGTAAATCGATTTAGCAAAACGAAACAGAACAGAGAGTGAGAGAGATTGAGACTGCAGGAAAACAAGGTCTTAGGACCTGAAATTATGCTAAAAAAATATCTGCAAGACTTACATTCCATTACTTTGCTCAAACATCTGTATGCTGCTTTGTATTTTTTGTAGAAAACAGCTAGGGAATAACATTGATACAAACAGCCATATTTTCCTGTGAATTTAAATTTCAGAAGCAGACAGAAGAATTAAGTACTTATTGTTTTCCAGTCTCATGTTTATAACATAAAAGGTTTCAATTACCCAGTTAGACATCAGAAAGAATAACATGGGTTATAGGTGATCAGTTACTCATCAAAACCAAGGAACAAATATCCCTCAGGATATGAACTTCTTGTCTATGCAGTTCGGCTTTTGCCTTTGGGAAAATGAATGTATTTTCAAAATTTTGAAATGTTTTTTTTAAATTATTAAATAAAAATAAATAAATTCAGCAAGAATCTTGCAAGATCAAACCAATATGAACATTTTACTGTGCAATAAAATTTATTGTTTAGCAGAACTTGCAGATAATATGTAAAGCCCCACCAAACCATATACAGGAAAGATTTACTAGCTAGTAGCTGTAAAACCGTCAGCTACACCCCTTCAGTCTGGCTCACAAACTGCTCTGTTTAGTCAACAAGGTAGTAGAGATACCCTGATTAAGGCAGAAGCGATTTGCACCCTCATGTTAAATGCTTTGATATCATTCCAAGCAGCTGTGGTAAGCTGAAATAATTAATTGAGGTCATCTCAGTTGTTCACTCTCCAAAAATCAGATTCTCTTCTTTTCTTCATTAGAACATATAATTTTTTTCTTTATGGGCAGAACTTCTGTATTATCTTTTTGACTCTTAGCCTCCTCTTCAGGCCCTGTGCAAGCAGGACAATTCTGGAAAATGAAGGGTGGTGGTGGTTAGCATTTTGAATCGCTGCTGCTCTCCCAGCTGTGCAAAACATGTTATTGCTATTCCACCAGCTACATTTGGCTTTACAGTTCTCTTTTCCTGTGGCTTCCAGAAATCTGAGGTGAGATTTCACATGAAATTTATCCCAAGATCAGAGGGGACCTGTTTTGCTAAAGTCTCCTGCAGAGCCTAATACCAATGGAAAGATTTGTTTTGATTTTGACAGGTGCTGTATTACATCTCCTACCTATCCATAGAGACATCTCATCTTCCTCTTCTGGCAGATGGTGGCTCAAGAAACAGCTTCAATGTTACTACTCTTGAAATATCAGGGAAACCTATTTCCACACAAGTTCTAAAATTTGGGAGTTATTCCTCCAAAATAAATGCTTGACTGACTTTCTAGTACCAATTCTAACCGCTGGGTCATATACAATCCATTAAATTTCTCTTTGCTTGTCATTATAATGGCTTTCTTTTTATTTTCTGTTCATTATGTATTTATTGTTTAGAAGATAACACTTTAATCTTTCCTTTCCCTCTTTTCTAACAGTTCAGTCATGCTTATCCAGTACAAACTTGACTTAATTTCTTAGCAAGGACCACAAGGACAGTGAGGAGGTGCCCTTCATTAGTCTCTCTTGTAGTTATGTTTCTAACTCTGCTTTCTCAAATAGCTCTTAGGTACCTTCAGTTCTGGGGCTGTTTTGAATCTGATCATTGTCTCGTTATCTGATGTTTTTTGAGAACTGGTGAAACAGATAAACTAGCCTAACTTTGAGACTGCTGCGGTGTGTGTCCAGTAATTTAGAGTAGGAAAAGGTGTGAGGAAATGCATTCAGTGGTGTATCAGTCCCAGGTTGGATTTGGTTTCTTCGAACTGTGTGATATTACTGCTAGCGGGTAATAATCAATACAGATACAACCAGTTATAGTAACAATTCTTAACTCCATTTCATCCATCATAAGGACAGTATATACTTGATTACATAGGCAGAGTCAATGTATAAGTTTTCTAGTATTTGGAACAGCTAATATGCCCCTTTAGCTGACTGACTATTTTTGTGGTTTATGATCTAGTCTGAAAGAGACTGCGGTATTTTTCTTAAGTTGGCACAAATTTCCAGTCTATGGAACTATCAGTTCTTTCTTTATCTTTCTTTTCTTCAAAGGGAATTACTTCCCTTTGAACATAACACCTTGGAAAAGGGGTCTTTCTCCCTTGATGAGAAAATCCAGCTTAGGAGAGTGCATCAGGGCAGAAATTCCTGAAAACTGTATGACTGCATAGGGAGAGAACAAGCATTAGCGGTAAACCCCCTTTACTTTAAGAAAGAGTTCATTGCTGCCCAGAGGAACTCAAATTGTAGAAAATGAATAAGAAAATAACCCTCAACAGAAAGCAGATCTGACCTCTTGAACTTCTTTCTCCTGGACTGATGGAGAGTCCTCTTGGTCAATGCCATGAAGGTCCTCAGGAATGCATAAGATCGGATGGCCGTGATACAGATTGGATCACTGTAAATTTTTCTGTTCTCAGATGAATGGTCTTTGCTCTCTAGATCTGTACAATCTAATGTGACTCTAAAAATGAGGGAGAAGGCAGGGGGTGGTCAGCCCTCACATTTCTCTTGAAGCAGCTGTCAAAATTGCCATTTATTTGTCTCCTTTGGTGATACTTTCTGTAATGGCAAATCTCCTACCATCAGAAACTGGACTGAGAACATTATTACATTTTGCCTCGAGGTTAGTTCATCAGATTAATAGCACCTACAAAAAAGATAGTAGCTCCTTAACCTACTAACTCCGGGTTTGCTACAAAATCCAGCTCCACGAGCAAACCTGAGTGTTAATGACTAGTAGTATGTAAGAATGCACAGTACACAGTGAGGTAGTATCTGCTAGAATTTTCAGAGACTAAGTCTTCGCAACTGCTTCAGCAATAAGTGAGTAGTATAGTTTGGCTCATGTTTTCTCCTCTATCTCATCTGATCCAAACTCTCTGACATCAGGAAACTGTGGGTTAAAGAGCAGAGTGATTTATGTATATCCTAGTCTTTTCTGCTGGAGCTATTCCATAGCATATCTGATTCAACAGTCCCTGCATCTCTGAGATGCACCTCAGACTCAAATCTCTGCCATGCCCTGAGAGCACTCCAACCTGTAGGCTGTAAACTCAATTGTGGATATCTTCATTTCATTCCAAACTAATTTATTTCATTCCAAATTAATTTTACAAAACCCTCTGCAGAGATTACCTATAGCCTTCCGAGAGCACTTTCCTGGGAGGTGAGGAATGTGGTTTAGACCTTATTTTCACATGTGTTAGAGGAAGACCTCCTCTCATGCCTCAAAGAGGTGTTTTAACAAATATGCCACATGAGCAAAGGCAAAGGGTCCGGTGACCCTTTACACTACTTAATAAGTAAACTACACAGAAAAAAATTACTTAAGTGTTCACAATCATGAATGCTAAGAGAGAGACACTAAAAGTAATGATGTTCCCTTACTTGCGGTCCATACCAGCTAGCTATTGGCAGCTGCCCATTCAAATTGCTGGCTTTTACCTTTCCCTTATGTGCTTCCAGCCATTGCCGAGGGATCCCAGGAACCCTAGGACTCAGGGCTTCTATCAGCCCTTGTCTCCAGCTTTTCAGGACATCACTTCTGCACTTTCTTCCCATGTTCTGATCCTTTACTCTCATGCCACCAGTTATCTCTCCAAGTCTTATCATTCAATTACCTTTCTTTCCCAGATGCCGCACACATCTGGAACAGGAATGCTAGAAAATTACTGGAATTTGCATCCTACAGATGCTCACATCAGCCTTACAAATCACCCTAACTCAGGCATCAAGCTTCAGCTCTTCTTTGACACACCTGAGCATGTCATCTCTCCCTTTACCCCAGATTTCTCCGTCCTCAAGCAGGATCTTACTTTCCTAAGAAGTGCAACAGGACCCAGTCTTACATTTTCCTGTCTCCTGCCCTACCATTCTCCATCCTCCCCGTCATGTACCTCCTCTCCAGTTATACCCCTTCCCACCTTTTCAACCAAATATCAGTGACAACCTTCTACCCATTACAGTCACACATAGTGAGAGACATGATCAGCCCACGTGCTGTAACTGGTAATTTAGCTGCATATACTGTCTACTCATTTGTCTCTATGAGTGAATGTGAGCCTCAGCGAATCAAGCATGTATTTCAAAATGCCTTTTTTACTCCACCAGGCAAACGAATGAGACAACCCGACCCAATTATAGCCAAAAAGATGCTACCATGTTGCTCGTAACAAAAATGTAGTACTCTTTAATCTCAAAAGAGAGAGATATCTATGATTCATTCCTCCTCCCCCAGTCTTTTCCTCCTCTTCCACTGGAGGCCTATTAAGTCTTTTAGCCAAGTCTCAAGCTCCTGTGCTGATTCCCATCACCTGGGCCTCTTTGTTTCACCATCTGCTTTTCCACATCCTTAAAGGACTCGG
>NW_009218823.1:10792-11236 GCF_000690835.1 Fulmarus glacialis
CTTAAGACTGGTTGGAAATCTTCAGGAAGAATTTTCCTGCCTGTCTGGTTACCAGTAGAAGCCTCCTTAGTTTCCTGCTATTTTATTCATCCAGCACAAAGTGAAACTTCATGCCACACTGGGTCATAAATATCTTTTGAAATTTGAAAATTATTGTGGAAAGGGAGTTTTCACAGCACGCTCTCCTGAGTATGCTCTGACATTTCAAAATCCAGTGGGGAATACAGGTACCCAAAACTTGCAAAAAATCCCAGTTCCGTGACTGGAGACAAATTTGGATGTCTTCCCTGCTCTGCAAATTCTGAGAAGAACAATTTAATCTGAGTGTGATTTGCATCTCTCTCAAGTCACCTCAGCCTTTTCAGCTTTTATTTAGCAATGCACAGTTTACACCCATTTACAGACATCTCTGGCTTTGGATCAGCAAGACTCTGTTAAGAGGTG
>NW_009218823.1:11303-15834 GCF_000690835.1 Fulmarus glacialis
AGGATGGAAGCAACAGAAATAACATGAATACCCTGTTCAGTCCCTTGAGTCCTCTTGCCTGCGGCTATACCTCATCTCTTTTTTTCCCAGGGACTGTACTTACTCTCCTGTTCTTGGCAAAATCTATACTCACAATTTTATCCTGATGTTCATATATGGGAATTAAATGCCAAGAGCACTGCACAGTGATAATATGGCATGATATTGCTTTTAATCCCAAATGAATCAATTGCAATTACATAGAACAAAATACCAATCAATTATAAACGTTAGAAAACATAAAATAACATGATTTTTTTTTTCATTTTTTGTTAGTCATCTGACTTCATTTTTCATCTTGCACAGTACAGTTTTTCTATGTCTGTCTGTTTCTAGTGTTAGTGTATTGCTATTTTCACTGCCAGGAAAATCGCAAGACTCATTACTCTCTTGGTTTTTTGCTTGCTTATTAATTTAGTCTAAATTAAGCAAAAGGAATTCTACTGGAGCATCAGTTCAACATTAGGAGCTAAGCTGATCAAAAAGTAGAGGTTTCCATCTTTAGGGAAAATTCTGTTACCAGCATAAAACTTACATTTTTTCCAGAATCCAAACCAAAAATTTGAATTAGAAATGTCAAAAAACCTACAGCTTCTCAGTAAACCTGATATTTGAGAGCATTATTTTAATTGGGTATGTGCAATGGATTTCCAGGGATTTCTACAAAACACTCCCACTGCAGACTGGCTTAAAACTGTGCCCTAAGGCATTTTATGATGAATTTTTTGGACCCTGTTTTGAATTCAGGAAGAGTTCATTAAATCCAAGATGTTTTGAATAAATTTCTGAAAATATTTTATTTAGGTAGAAATATCTATTAACAGCTCAAAAAAGAAGTGCCATTACTGGAAGTAGCTGGCATACATATATAGCTTCTTTAAGAATTATATTGTCTACATCACCAGTGTTTTCTAATAAATCAGAGATGTTTTATCATAATCATTAAAAAATGCAATTGAAAAGGTTGAAATGTACTTGCAGATGAAGCAGGAAGAAAGATTTGCAATTTCTTACTAGCAAAACCAGAGCATTTTTATGCCAAAGCTAAAATTTTCCTTAATACTGAAACACTAATTAAACAAGTTTTCAGTAGAAATATTTTATGCACTGAAAATCATGGGGATTTTTTAGTTAAAAAAAAAAAAAAAGCAAAAACCAGTCCAGTGACAATTTTGAAAATTTGGTGATAAAGTCAATTAAATATTGATTAAATATTGCAAAAGATTTAATGGAAAACAAAACAGAACTCTCCCAAATAGACACAACTTCAAAATTCTTTTCAGATTTATCTTGTCTTTGTTTGTGTTTCTCTAGCTGCAGCAGCCTATAAACAAAGTTAAATAATTCAACACGATTGATTTTACACACTTTTTCCCACAAAAGCAGGTCAAGATCCAAGTGAAATCCAAGCATGGATGTGGTGTAAACACCCTTGTTCAGGGAAGGATTTACCTAAAATCAGGGGATCAAAGGCCATTCCCTCTCACCACTGCCTGGGGCCACACATGCACTGGGTCACAAGATAAAACCGAGTTATACCAAATCCTTGCCTGCAGACCAAACTTATGTCTGCACTGCAACTGGATCAAGCCTTGCTGCAGTACTTGCTCATAAAGTATTACACTTATACGGCTAGAAAACATCTAATAGTAAAACCAAACCAATTCCAGAAATATTGTCCTCATCTGGCATCTTTTGTGGTCTAGCCAGTACCAGTGGAAAGAGAGAGGTTGTATCATCTCCCATCGGCCAAAGCCACAGTTCTAGGACGAGTCCCCAATTTGCCAAGTACAGTAACATCACTGTCTACGTAGTGCAGCAAGAGTTTAAATGAAATAAGTTTTCAGGCAAGTTCTTGTCACACAGGAATATCAGGTACTGAGATGCCCTCAGGCAGGGCTGTCAACTGGAAGGAAGAGGTCCACAAACACTACGTGAAATTGTAATATAACTTCTCGTGGTTAGTTCTAAACAAAAGGGCTAAGATTTTACATCAGCTGGGCATCGCAAAAGAACGCAAGTTATTCTAGATTCTAGAACTAAATAGAACTGTTTCTGACTTTCTTCTTCCTCCAACAAGCAGGTGCTGGTCTAACAAGAATATTAACTCTGCTTCTTCCTATACAAACTTGTCCAAAAATATATTGCTGCAATGGGGTGGGGTCCTGAAATGAGGGTTTATTTGCCAATAAAGAGTACATTCAGATCAATGCAAGTTTCTGCATTGGGGGTCTCCTGAATCTGCACAAAACCTCAGTGGAGTCTGCAAATAAATCCCAGGCTTGAGGGTCTGAGCAGGTGAGAACCCTGCAGCCAGAGATCCTCACCAGGACTTCCGTCTGACTTCACATGTCACACTCTGGGTACTCCTCTCTTTGGAAAATCATTATGATCATGAGTATCCTCATTTTTGTTTTATTCAGTGATGCAAAACTTCCAAACAAAAGTTAAAAATGTGCCACTGGATTTTATTTTTGCTGGCTTTTGTCACATGCGTAGATGTTAGGATTTTTAAACTATGGGTTTCAAAACATCGTTAGTAAAACTCAGTTGCCATTATTATAAATAGAAAAGAGATTCAGAATTGCATAAGCAGCATGATTCAAGTAATCTTGGAAAGGCACAGCCCTGAAATTTGTTCATATACTGTTTTGAGAGAGCAATGAAAAATGTATATGGCAGAACAGCTTCCAGATGAAACAGTACACCATACTCACTTGGTTTTTACCTACTGCAGTCATTTGGAGTTTAAAAGAATTTTGAAATTGAGAAAATTAAAAACTCTTCCATCCGCTTATGAAAGGCTGATGGGAAATTATATTCTTCTAAATACCTTAAATAGTTTTCATTTGGTATCAGAAGGCACTGCACTATATTAAGAAGTTGTCATTCCCTTCGTAACCACTAAGAATGGAGGACTTCTCCCCAAGTTTGAGTGGACAAGAGGAAGGTCAATATAGATTCATTATGTGTGGAGGAAAGGAGTATAAGATCTGGTTGTGGCTAATGCCAGGACAAGGTGCTGGAGGTGCTTCTGTCGTACTGCTACGCTGAATAATGAAACACATTCATCAGCACTCCTTGCTTTGGGGAACACGAGGGAAGAATATGCTGATGTTTTGAGAACAGCTAGCGTTCTCTTTAATTTTTTATATATTTATAAAACAAGTAATTAAGCTATTTTGTAAATGTGCTGTAACAACAATAAAAATACGGTGGAAGGACTCGGGTAATGAGTGTCATGCATTGCTCGGAATGGGTTGACTTGGTAAGATTTAGTAAATTGTAGATTAAGGATCTGGAATTCCCTCAATGTAAAGGCACTGACAGCTCTGTAATTTGTGTCCTAACAGTGAGAAAATGGAACAGTAGCCTTTAAACTCTCACTCACAGCCACCCTTTTCCCCTGTTTCTCAGAAGATCGTCTCTAAATATTTCAGGAGTTATTCACATTCTATAAACTTTGATTATGTTTTCAGCTAGTACTACGTTCTTGAATATTTGCTGTGCTTGAATGCAACTTAAAGTCAGAGATACTAAATGTTTTGAAGAGGAGAGACATCTTCAAAACAAAAATCTAACAAAGGTCGTTTGAGAAAACAGAGCAGGAGTCTGTGCCCCCCCGGTCAGGGAATCAGAACTGAATGAATGCAGATGCCTCTCTAAATAAAACTGAATTTACTGGAGCAAAGCCATGGATGGAGCCCCTGAATACTTCTTGGTGTCTGGAAAAAAGTTTGCCCTGAATATGATTTAGCACATGGAGGAGGAGAAAAGAATCCATGCAAAAACTGTTGATTAAAACACATTCATAAGACAATCAGGAACTGAATTCATGAAATATTGCCTGGAGTGTATGTCAGTGAGCTGTTAATATTATTTTAAACAGAAGCATCAAGAAGAGAGTGTGCAGAAAATTATAATATATGTATATTAATGTATGATATAGCATTTATTAGCATATAGAAAATTAAAATAAGATAGCATCTAATTAGTCTGTTTAACTCTAAATGACTAATTAACCTCATTAATATAGTCAACATTTGCTGATAGATAACAGAAATGAACTGCAGTTATTTCCTCTTCTTTGTTTAGGAACAGCTCCGAAGTCACAGGAAACATAGAAATTTTTAAAGATTGACTTTTCCCTGTGTTTGTAAATGGATATTTCTAAGATGTCTTCACAAAGAGCAGCAGTTGCTTGGAAGTACAGAAAATGAGCCTAGCTGAACAGCAGCACAGATGTAGCAAGTTCAGTCTTCATATGGATTTATTACCTTATTATTTGGGAGGTCTGGAGCCAAAGATATGGCTTAGAGCTTATGAAAACAAATTGGTTTTTCATACTTTCCTTCTTCCTTATATTTATCAGTGATTCTGTCTATACTTCAGTTGTATTACATTTCCAAATGATTGAAGCCCATGATCTTTCAGTATAGTCTGGTCAGGAGACATGAGTTCGGATGTAACAGCCCTAATCATTATGTAGACT
>NW_009218823.1:15845-18130 GCF_000690835.1 Fulmarus glacialis
CCTGCTGCTGTTTGGTAGTGATTATCAAAAAATATGTCAGAACTCCATTAAAAATCTTGTTTGGTCAGGAATTTTAAAATTAGCCATAAAATGCAGTGGGTATTGAAACAGTATATCACAACTCAGCTTAATGAGGTTCCATAAATATATAAGTATCATGTAAAGACGGCTACCCAAAAATTACCTTTTTCAATAGCAGCGCTGGCCATCTTGAGTACCAATCTCTTTGAAGAGGAACTGTTGAATCTAAGGATGATTTGAAAACTAGATACAGTATCAAACTTTAAGTGTATTTTTACACACCAACAATTTCACAAACCTCATTCCAGTTTTCCATTCACTGAATCATTATAGGAAAAGGATCACCTTAGGCAAGAGACTTCGAACTAAAGCATTTTCACAATTTTTCAGTATTTTTATCCTCCTCAAAAATGCTGATTTGGCAAAACAGAGGGGAGATGAAAAATTTCACAATTCAAAATACTTTGTAATTATTCCTGTCTTATAATTGTCCCTAAAACCTCTTGGTGTTCCTTCTATGCCTTCAAAAAGCCCGTGTTAAAGTTTGGATACTTTTTTATTCTGGGGAGTAAGAAAGAAGCAAATTCTGTTAGATGAAATCCAAAATTAATGCCAAAAATTGCCCTCGTTCAATATGATTTAAATACACCCAGTCATTTCATTATCCCCAGTGGTGTAAGTAATGTCCTACTTTGCTCTGGATGGAATTAACTCCCACACAGCCTGGCAAGTGATTCGGGATCTCCGAATACACTATGCCAGATGCAAAAGCAAAAGGCAGATTGTTGTTGCATCCCCTAAGAATCAGAGGCTAGGGAAATATTCATGTTCCATCAAAATGTTTTTCTTCTGGTGCAAAAAACAAGTTACTGCAAGATTAAGCTCTTGATATAGCAACCCTTTCAATACAAACAAAACTTCCAGCAAGTAATATTATCACTGACTTCAGTGGAATTGCTAGTTGCCTGAATTGATCTATGAGTTTATATGCTTTTTTGGAGCAAAGTCTTAGAGATTTTTACATCCTTCTTTCTCTGTACGAAGAAAACCTGGATTAGCTAATGTACCCATGTTCTATTCAAAATACAGCCAGTAAGACATTTAAATTAAACATGATCAGTCAGCTCTGATTTAAACCTCAGCATTTGTAGAGTTTTAATTATAGTACAGTATGCGGAACTCATACATAAGTTTTGTTAAAGATGCAGTGTTCATTGGCTGTAAGTGTCAAAATCCATGTAATGTATTTTCCTCCTTGTGTAAATATTCCAGGAAGTTAAAACAGTAACTTTGATTAAACAAATTGTCTCATTATTGATCTCTCACGTAATTAAAACAAAGTGGAACCTCTCTCATATCAGCAGAGCTGTTCTGCTTTCTCCAGTAAGGGAATATTTTGTGCATCTCTAAAATTGTATCAGTTCCAAAGACGAAACTCAGGCAGCTATAGCAAGGCCTAAAGAATCAAAGAGGAAAAATATTTCTCAGAAAACCATCTGTTATCAGTCTAGAAGAGGTCTCGTAATTTGTGAAAAGCACCAGAGTGCCGTCTGAAAGGCTGCTGCTTATGCTCATCTGCTACGTGTTTCCAAACACTTACTATAAGCATTTCACTTTCATCTGGGAAGCGATTACTAATGCATTGTGGTCTGCTGTTTAACAGCAGTGACACAGCGAGCTATCGAGAGAGAAAAATGGAGACTAATCTATTAAGCCATTTACTGTCCAGCAGCTATGGTGAGGAAACTCAAATGTACAAGGCAAAGTAACTAAGATCTATTATTTCTAATGGGAAATTTTAAAAAAAGCAGAAATAAGAAGATAGGTTTTGCGTGAGTATCAATAGTATTTAAAGATACAAAGAACGCTCATTAATGTGGGGGTGCAGCTGTGTGATGCCAACCAAGAGCTTCCCAAGACAGATATCAAAAGGAGAACAAATACTTTAAGGCAGTGGACTGAGTTGGGCCATCAAGTTGGCAATGTCTGGAGATGAGTCTCTTACAGAAGCACACACGCTGCAATTGTTTTCTGTCTTCCAGTCTTAATTCAAGAGTTGGAATAAACTGATTTGAAAGGAATTTATTAAAACCTGTAGGAAAATACTAGATTTAGATGTAGACAAGGGGAAACAAGCAGAGCAAGGGCAGCTCTCAAAACTTTTCTTTGTGTGCAATGAGCCTGTGGCTAAACTAACGTGTTTACAAGAATGTTTTTTTCTAGTCACCTTAATCAGCAACTTCCACAGCTTCCCAAAAGCAGGA
>NW_009218823.1:18176-29336 GCF_000690835.1 Fulmarus glacialis
AAATGCCTAATATAATTGGGTTCATTGGTTTGACAGAGGAGAGAGGAAACGTATCCCAGGTATCCAGACATGTATCCCAGCTATCCAATCTAAGTATTTATGGCTACCCAACTGCAGCCAGAGAGGGGGTTATTACAGTAAGGGTTTTTAACAGAGAGAAGCATTTAACAGGGTCTAAAGCTATAACCAGAGCTAAAACCACTGTGCTAATATAATTGGGTTCATTGGTTTGACAGAGGAGAGAGGAAACGTATCCCAGGTATCCAGACATGTATCCCAGCTATCCAATCTAAGTATTTATGGCTACCCAACTGCAGCCAGAGAGGGGGTTATTACAGTAAGGGTTTTTAACAGAGAGAAGCATTTAACAGGGTCTAAAGCTATAACCAGAGCTAAAACCACTGTGCCATATCCCTTCCCTCAGGTGTATCAGTTTTACATGAGTAAGGTTTCATTAACTTCACTGGCCCTGATTTAAGTGGAACAAGGGTTTCTTGGTATTTGAATATAAGATGGACTGCATTGAAAATATTTCTCTATGCAGCTCTTAAATATTGCACCACAACTATAAAAATTTGAAAATTCTAGTACCCTCCTGCCCATGAACAAGTAGCGATTTAAACTTGCCAGCATGATCTGCTATAGCTCTGCTCCTGTTCTACCCTTGTATCTATACCAGCCATTCTGGTGCCCAAGTGCAGGCTGAGTGGAGACAATCAAAACATTGCGTAACACTAAGATATTTCATATTTACTGCTTTCACATTGGTATAATTTCATTGACGTTAATGTAATTACCTCTGATTTACTGTGGTAAAAGGATACAGAATTGCATGCCACAGATAGATAGTCTCCAAGTTATGACACAATCCTTTCAAATTAAGCAAAAGGCAGCTGAAGTCTTTCCTTACTGATTTGAGACTGTACACTTTAATGGCACCTTATAAATATTTATGAAGTTCATTAACAGACATATAATATTTGAGCTTTAATTGTTTAAGAACATTAAAACTTCATTTTAATAGAGGTAATATAATTTCTGAATTCTTAGCGTACCAGCTCCAGACATTGCATTTTTAAAATTTAATGGCAATGATGGGTTTTCCATCATGGGGTCAGAGGGGTTAGCAAACGTAATTTTCCAGACCCATCTAAAATATCATTAATTCTGTCCCTTGCATATAAAACGAGCTGAGTTATCAGAGTCACAGTTTGTTTAACATATGGCAAATCCTTCAGACTCTCGTCTTCTATTCCTCAAATAAGCTTCTCAAGTTGACAAAACCAATTAAACTAGAACAACATGAAGACATATTGGGAGACTACATTGAAAATCACATATGAGGTTAATATTACATCATACTAATGATTTCATTAAACACTACTAAACACTAATGTGTTTTATCGTATGTATTAGGGAACTTATTCTGCCAGATTCCAAACCAAAAGCTGTTTTGCCCTTTTTTTTTCATTTTATGTTTACAGAACCCTACTGCCCAATTTACCTGCAGGTACTGCTCTTGAAAGTCAGTGGATTCTCTTCAGTCCTTCATGGGAGAATAGCTCTAATGTGGTTTATCTCCTCAGCTGGAGTAGGTGGAAGAACTTTTGATGGGTTTGCTCTGTTTCATTTCTGCCAGCAGTTAAAGAGATACATTCTCTGACTACTTCGGCAAGATTTTATTGCACCCGGTTTAAAGAGTTTGTGACTTCAAAGTGTTGTTTCCACAATAGCAAAACACAATATAGTTCTTTCTCCCTTTTTATGTTCTTGTTTTGCAGTGCAAAGAGGAACAAAATTTAGCAAACTCTTATTTCAGTTAACAGTTTCAGTGAAGAAACCCTCCTGAAGGGATTCCCTTGCCCTTCAAAGAGGTCAACAGACATGTTTATCACCTGGTATTCCAGCTGTGTCCCACAGTTTTGCAGCGTTCTGCAGCAGGTGCTAGCATACCCCTGCTAGGATAGCCAAATTTAAAAAATCAGTTTGCATTGTTATTGGAAAGCAGAACCTGTGCTTCTTTCTAAGGTAGATCCTTCAATGTTCTTAGCGGCATTTTTTTCTGGACAAATTCTTATCGAAATAAACTATATCCTTTTAGAACATTTTAAGACCTGTGGGTCTTAAAAAAACCCATGAAAACCTAAAAATTTAAACTTGCGATCAGAGAGATGGCTGTAATTGAATAGCATCGATGACAGAAATAGAGCTGGTGGTGAGATTATGAATTCTGAAGGGTGGCTATATATTAACATACTAATGTTAATTATTACATTACTAATTAAGTAACATACAGCCATTAAAATAATTTTAGTAAACTAAAAACTGTCTGACTAGATGGAGGAGGTAGAGAAAGTCATGAGCAGCCAGTATAATGAAAAGTCAGGCAGAGACCAGCTCTGTGGAGAAGGTTTCAATGGAATGAAATGCACCGAAAGTTAGTAGTAGTTATTATTACTCTCAAGATCATAGAAATATTGATTAGAAAGGATCCCTGGAGATCATCTACTCCAAACTTCCACTAGAAATGGGACCGTTGCAAGGAACAGATGATGTCAACCATGGCTTTGTCAATCCACATCTTAAAAACCTCCACGGATGGGAGGGTCCACAACTTTTCTAGGAAATTTTGTTGTGGTGCTGCACTACCTTACTAGGGAAAAGGTTTTTCCCAACGTGTCCATTCTGAACCTCCCAATCTCCAACTTGTTGCCATTGCCCTGTGCTGTACCATCTGCCACACAAGAATTTGGCTCCACTGCCTTTGGCACTCCCTGTCAAAGAGTTGAAGATTGCTCTTAGGTTACAAAGTCTTCTTTTCAGGTTAAACACTTGCTCTGGGCCCCTGACCATCCTTTAGCCCTCAGCTGCACCCTTCCTGGCTTCGTGAAATCCTTCTTTAACTGGCCACAGTATGTCACATGTAACTTCACCGGTGTCAGGTGGTGAGGGATAACAACTTCTGTCAGTCCTCTTGCCATGCTCCTCCTAGCATAACCACACCTGCAGTTTGTGATATTTACAGTCAGAGCACACTGGTGGGTCATGCTCAGTTTGATGGCCACCATAAACCCCATGTCTTTTTCAGCAGGGCCGTTCCCATCCTATGCCGATGCACGGGCTTACTCAACTCCACGTGCAAAACATTCTGGTTGAATTTCACAAGGTTCTCGTTGTCCCAGTCCTCAGACCCTTCTGAATTGAAGCTCAACCATTTGGCACGTCAATTATTCCTCCTCCTTTAGTATCATCCACAAATTTATAGAGGGTACACTACGTTTTTCTAACTATGACTTTCTCAATGTGCTGCAATACATGGTTCTGCCTTGCATATTATTTACCCTTGTCATTGTGATAGAGGGAATTGTCTTGCAGTCAGAATCCAAGTCACATCTGCAGAATGATCACAGCTGAGCCAAGATTCCCTCTCAGTACCCAGCCTGTAGGCATAATAAACGTTAAGCCCAAGAAGTGACAGCACCGAGTGACAGTTTTAGAACATTTTGTTAAGATTTTTTAGTATGAAAGGTAGATACTGCAAAATTAAAAATGGAGCTACAAGTTTCAGGGAATTATTTCAGTTTCTTCACATAATTAATTTAAAATGTAATAAAACCTAAAAAATCCAAGATCTCTGTTTCAGTGTCTCTGAGATGAAATAATTTTATTTTCAGTTTAAAGTTATGTTTTCATTTAGAAACTGATGAAATGAAGAGTCAAAATGTAGATGTGTCAATTTAGTTGAAAATCTGTTTCTTGCTTTTTTAAAGGAAAACTGTTATCCCTAAACTGGTGAATCCACTATTGATACAGACGCAGTCATGACCCAAAACTGAAAGCCTATCAAGGTACACTTCAAGGTTCCAGGAGATGTCTAAGACTCAGAAAACTATGATTTTACTGATCCTATACAGATTTGTGTATTTGTGTGTATTTCACACACTGCTTGCACAAGGATTTCAGGGTAAGCAATCCTTGGGAGGGCATGTGAACAAGAATCCTCAAGAAGGAGAAATCCAGGTGCAAAAGACCAAAGCAGTGACTGACCTGTGGGCATTGGAGCTGAGCCCTGTGCCAGTGCCCCAGACTTCACAGATACCCCAGTTTTATTTCTCCATACAGCCTATAATCAGTGGGCCACAAAAACTGCCTGTTTTGAAACTAGGTAAATCTCATCCTACTTCTAGATGGCATTATAGCAGCCTTGCTTTCTATACTGAAGGGCCAGTCTAATTCAGAGTGAGGTTTGGCTGACAGATAAGAAATAAAACAAGACAGATACACTCCTGAAAAGTAACAACCATTATTACTTTAATGGAGCAATTCGAAAAAAAGGGTATTCAGTGGTTACTATAAAGGAGCAACTCCAATAAATGTATTCAGTGGTTGTATTTAATTGAACTCTTAGGATTTGTCTGCATTTGGAAGTTTACCAAAATTGCTAGTCAAGAATAATTACCATGCTAGGCTGTCTAATTCAGCTTTAAAGTGTCTTTTTCCTATTTAGTATAACCTACGCTGGAACTATGCCTGAAGAGCTGTTTTGGAAGAATTCTGAGAGTAGATAAATCCTTATAATTATGAAAGAGCCAGATAATGTAATACACAAGGACCAGGCAATGAACATCCAGCCCGGAAAAGATCTCAAGTTTGTATTTATCTCTATCAAAATAAAGAGTCAAATATGACTAAATTATGCACAATTAATTGTGAGTTAAAAGAAAAACTGAAAAGTGGCACCTCACATACCTCAGGTCTCTCAAGAAGTTCTTAAAACCTATGAGCTTTGATTTAACTACTTTTGTAAGGCTTCATTAATACTTGATAATTACCTTACAATGACACGGATTTCATTTTATCTGCAATTCCTTTCATTCAGTTTGGCTACTAAAGTTTGTTTCTTGACATGTGTTAATTCAAATACCTTAAAAGATTACTATGTTTTGTACTGAGAACAATCCGTGTGGCATTTATAGACCATTCTTACGCAACTAAGGCAGTACTATAGCAGTGAAAAAAAAATAGTTAATGTAGAACCCATCCCTCAACGTCTCCTGAAGACAGAATAACAGAGGTCGTTGCTGACTTTTATTCAAGGTGGAAGTCTTAGCATAGAGGGACCTATATTTACCTACAGAGGCTAACATCTTTAATCTCTTGTTTGGAACTCATGGGTGTCACAAGTCAAACTGGGCTCGGAAAAACACAGTCAAGGCAGGTTAAGAAAAAAAGTCAGAGAGACTCAGGTCCATGAAGAACTTGGAAGAGAAGTGTAGGTCTTGCATGTTTATTTCTACTATTGGATCAGCAAAGGAATAAGAATATTGGTTGCACAAGAGAGACAGGAGAATGACACTTAATAGCCAAAGAATGCTTAACGCTGACAAAGCAGCTGAGGGGAACAGGTTTAGAGCATTTTAGGCTTGATTTTGTCTTGATTTCTTGTAAAGATGTTCAGAAGCCTTGGCTAACTAATATTGAGAAGTGACAATAATTTCCCAGTTGAAACAAAGTATAAATATGATGCCTAATGGCTGAAGCTTTAAGAGAGACCATGCACGAACTGCAAGTCTTGCATATCAAGACGAGATACCATTATATCTGGCATAGCAGTAGAAGTCTAAAGAAAAGGGGGTGAACCTAGAGGACGGAGGGAAACTGCAAAATAATTCGGTAGCTCTTTGGACATAAGTCTATACATAAGTCTCTATCACTCATATGGATCTTCTGTTCATGCTTGAGAACACCAAGGGGAGTTCACCCTCTCTCTTGTCCTTGAGACCTCCAGGGGTGCTTCGATGGTTGTTCTGACTGGAGACTGTGGCTATGTGAGAAGCAGCATGGAGAAGGCAACAGCAGAATGGGACAGCCAAAACACTGAGAACAGTCCTACAGATCAGTGAATTTAATAGGCACACAGATGTTACTTTAGGAAAGAATAAGGAATGGTATCATTCTGTAAATATTTTGAGTGCTCTGTCACTGTTGTAATTTTTATTAACACTTTTTATGGTTTTCTGGAGTTTTATATAATTGTGAAAGGGTGGAGTAAATTAAATTTGTAGTAAATGGCTTACTACATCAGTTCAGGGCAATAACACATGCTGGTTTTAGTCAGGTAATTGCATTTGATTTCACTGCAGTAAATTGTGTCCTGTCACTACACATTACATACCCTCGTACACACAGTTGAGTTTGATGCTTTGAAGGTGACTAATTGATCTAGTTTTACAGGAAGGTAAATTGATTAATCTAGCATGGTTCACATGAAGTCTGGATGCACGTGTCCCTTTTTATGGATAATGACTGGATCGTATAGGGCTGCAGGAGTCTGAATGTATGAAATCCATTTTGAAAAGAGCAGTGATACTAACAAAGGCCAAGCAAGTGCTGCCGCTTTTTTCTAACAGTCCACTAAAGCTCTGAAATAAGAATAACCCGTTTCCTTATTATTCTACGTATTTTCCCTAAAAAAAAGCCCTGATGAAGAGCCAGAATGAGAAGTGGAAGTTCCCTAGGAACTATGGTACTAATCTCCTGCAGCAGGGTCTCCGTTGGCTAAACACCCCTAGCCCCAAAATGCTGCCCCATCTGCAAACTCAATGTAGGCGCCTGCAGCTCAGTTCATTCCAAACCGCGTTGCATTACTGCACTGCTACATCTTTAACACAACTATAAATAAGCCTTGGCTGCTGCTTCTTGGTTTTTTTTCACAGCTAGTGCAATGAAACTATGCAGTAGCAATTCCGACAATGCAAAAGAAGTATTCTCAGCTAGTATAAATCAGGGTTATTTCACAAAAGGCAATGGACTGAAGCTAGTTTATGGCTCCTGGAGATGTGGATCAAAATAGCATTAGTCTGAAACCTGCTGCATGGAGCTATTTAGAATTATTTGTGAAGTACCTAATCCCCAGAAACTTCTTTTCTGGTTATTAATCACAATATGTTTGTTATCCTGACCTGCTAATAGAGTGGATGGGGAAAGATTGCACTCCTACTACAAAATTCTGCCTCATCTTTTCATACTATATATTGGTTTATTATTTTGCTTTACAGTAAAAGAAGTGAAATCAAACAAACCCCACTTTAATATTATATCAACACAGAAAGCTACCTTGGAAATCCTGTAGCCCACTGAGGTTCTAATCAACCATTCTTTGTATATTTACAGAAGTGTGACTACAGATGTTTGACTTATCATCACCAGTTTTGACCACTATAGCATTCACTCCCAGATGCACAAGTTTAAATTTTTCAACTTTTCCTTTTTTAAAAATCTAGGTCATCTTGAGAATGGTATGAGAAAATTCTTATCATTCAAGGAGATATTCCTGTTTATAAAATGCCAGATCTCCACAAGTTATAATAAAGTTTATGGGATCTTTTTGAAAAATAATTGAAAGAAATCATTTTGCAGACTATATAGTTGACAGAATTCTGTAAGGCAGGTGCTGAGGAAAACACAGCCCTCAAATTTCAGTGCCACCACAAGAAATTGTATTTTGTGAGACTGCCTACTGCTAATGATAACTGCCAGGCAGATATGTTCTCAAATGCTGGAAAGGGATATTTGTTCTATGTCTGATGCAGTGAAGACATTGCCTTATGAAGTGCCAACATCTTTCATCTTTCTCCCACAATACTGGAGTAATTGGATTATTTGAAAAATCTCTTCCTCCTAAATGGGCTGCTGCTTTCATACCCATATAGATGTCTGAGTGTTCTAGCATGATAGTGAAGATAAACTGAAGATACTATGGTCTAACAGGTCCCACAAACAGACGCTCCATTAACTTGAAAATAATGCTAAATGAACAGAAGCTATTGTCTTAGATCCTTTTTCTCTTTACTACTAATATTTCCCTTCGTGGCATATCTTAATTTCAGAGCTGATGTAAAAGTATATATTAAGGGTATAATTTAATTCTCACATTATGCCTGTTATATAACATTAGAGAATTTTTTAATAGGTCATGAACTATTGCATGATAATAATCTGTGCCTATCTGCAAAGATTTTTACATGAAGTCATAGGACGTAATAGAATGTAATTGAAAAAATACCATGAGTAATGTTTTACTGCAAGCATATGTTCCTTAATAAATATCCTCAAAACTCAGATCTATATTTGGGATTCAGTCCTTCTGGATAGCCAGTCAGTAAAGAATGATCCATGGTTTATGCTAGATAGTAAGATAAATTCAACTGATACAATCATTCAGGGTATTTTCTACTTTACGTTTGACAGTTCCATAAACATACGTTCAAATATTTCTTCCCTCTACTGAGAGAAGCAAAGCTAATCCCAAATATTCACAAGGCAAGAACAAAATACTAAACTCAAACTCTAAGGTGAGTTAGTGAAATAATAACTTGTATTGAAATAAATTATCGAAATAATTTTTAATTGAAATAAAAACTTGCCAATTTTCTCCAGAAGTTTTGCTTCCTTGCATATTTTTGTAACTCAGATTGAGAACCTGCTTCCAGCACTCAAATTAGGATTACAGTAATTATTTCCCAACTCTTTGTTCAAAACTGTAGCAGAATTTTTACTCATTAAATAACATGCCATAATGTCACTGAGCCACCTCTACTGGTGAAGCACTATCTCAGCTTTGCCAATAGGGAACAGAAGCAGAGTAATTAATTATTTGTTTAAAGACAATGGTGCAAGTCAATGGTGAAATAGGAAAGGAAGTCATCATATTCATCCCAGAGTCAATTCACATGCATGTGCGGCCTCCAAATGAATTTTGCAAGTCCAGTGACAAACCCAAAATTTTCTACCTGACAAATATACTGCTAATGTGAGAGTCCAGGAAGTGACAGAGAAATGGGAAAATCTTTTCACCCTCAGAAATTAGATTGAAGAATGATAAGAAAGCAAAAGAAAGCTCGGTTATGTTCACTTTGGAATCACAAGTTTCTTGGGTTTGAGTAGATTGATCATCGGATACTGCAATGTGGAATGTAAAAAACATATAGGCACAGAAGTATGGAATTGTCTAAAATTTTGAGGCTTAGTGAAACCTGGGATATCAAGGAACTTGCACATTTTCTTCTTGCTTTTTTCTATTTTTATAAACTGTTTTCTAAGTTCTATAGACCAAACTATATTGCCGGTCCCATTTTCAAAAAGATTTCAATCTGGTTGGTTTGGAGAACAAAACATTTTCTGGCAATTGGTTTATTCTTCTTTCTGTAGTGTAAAGTATTGGTATTTGGCCCTTGAAATCTTTTATGCCTATATAGTGACCATGTCAGAAAAACAAAGGCCACATTTGTAATGAATGCACCAGCTCACAGTTGTTTCTCCACGATACCTGAGCCCCCATTTTTGTGCAGAGTGAAACCTTTGTGCGTTTTGCAGCTCTACCACACACGTGTAGAATAATAACAGCCCATTTATTCAGGTTTTACTGACCACAGAATACTAGGGAAATGCTGAGGATGAGATGAACCTCTTATTTCGGTGAAGTTATGACTGTCTTCTACAAGTCCTTTTCATACTTTCTGAGGCTTTGGGATTGGTATGCTGGCTGCTCAGCTGATCTCCTAAAGGATGTATGTGCAAAGCAGCTTTCCTGTGGCCTTGAGCTTTCTGGCTGACAGTTTCAGCTGGAACAGTTCTGCACCAGAATGGGCTATTTTTCATTTTGACGAGAGGAAAGGCAAAAGAATACAGTAAATTGAAAACGTTCACCTGGCACAAATCTTTAAACGCAGTCACACAATCACAGAAATGTGTCATTGGCAGAAACCTTAAGAGGTCATAGAGCCCGTGCCCCTGCACCAAGAGAGGATCAGTTATGACTGACATTAGTGACAAATGATTCTTCAACTCAGCAGCACTGACAACACCATACCTCAACCAGATAGCCTGTTCCAAAGCTGCCATAGCCTCACCATTACAAAAGGCCTTTTCTGAACATCAAACTTCAGTCTTTCTTGCTGGAATTTCAATCCTATTCAGCATGAACAGTGAGAACAGACTATTCTTGTCCACCTTGCAACATGAAGACTGTGCGAGTTGTTTCTTTAATAGGTTTGGGGGGTTTTATGTATTGGGAGATGTCGCAGTTTGCTTTAAGTCTTCCCTTCCTCAGGGTAGCCAAAACCAGTTCTTTCTTTTTTCTTTTTTCCCCTCACAGATTATAGTTTCTACACTACTGATCAACCCCCTCACTCTTCTGTAGACTTTCTCTACCTTTCTCAAACTGTAGAGGCCAAAACCAGACCAGGTGGGATCTTGTTTGTGATTAAGAGACTGGGAGAAGAGCCTATGGTCTTGCAGGCTATTCTCTTGCTTTTACACCCCATTATGAGTGACTCCTTTTGCAGAAATATGCTATTATTAACTCATGTTCAGCCCGGGACTTGTTCTTACCCCATGCCCTCTCAGTAGTTCCCATTCTGTAATTACACGGTCGATATTCCTGTCTGTATGTAGTACATAGGACCGTCCTTGCTGAACTCTGTCCTGGTTGATTCAGGCCATTTCTTCAAACTACCAAGATTTTAAGTTCTCTAATACAGTCTTGGTCCACGTTCCTCTGCAATGCCTGTAAGTTCAGTAGGCACACTATCTATTCCATCATTTAAATAATTAGTGAATGCACTGAAATCTGACTTCTGCAGAACACTACTTGGTACATCTTTACCCTGACCCAATAAATAAAACCTACCCAGGGAAGGTTCGTTAGCCTGTTTTGTGTCCATCTTATAGTAAACATGCAGACATTTTCTTTATTTATGAAATGTCATGTAAATTACTGTCAAACTCTTAAGTCAAAATTTATGACATCTCCTGGTTCTGCTCTGCTCATAGCATCTCTTACCTTGCCAGAGAGATACATTGGTTTGGCTGACATAGTTTATTCTCCAAAAATTCACGCAGCCTATGACACACATGGTTACCTGCCTGGTATTTCACAAAGAGTATGTGATCATTTATTTCGGACTCCTATAAAAATTAAAGTTTATCATATGTTCTTGGAATTTATTTTCTTAGAATCAATCATTTTTTTCTCCTCTTGCTATATTTTTAAAGACAGAA
This sequence comes from Fulmarus glacialis, assembly GCF_000690835.1. Lineage (NCBI taxonomy): Eukaryota > Metazoa > Chordata > Aves > Procellariiformes > Procellariidae > Fulmarus > Fulmarus glacialis. The sequence goes on from NW_009218823.1 coordinate 29,238, forward strand.
ACTGTATTTGCATTTCCCCTCTCCTGAAACACTCCTATCCTCCAGACCCCTTCAAATGTAATTGTCTTAATTGCTTGCAGTTAACTGATGCAGAAAGAG
>NW_009218823.1:29367-30788 GCF_000690835.1 Fulmarus glacialis
TGAAATATTCCCTTTTTGGTGTCATGGACCGATAGCTTTTGTTCTTCATTGACTAGATCAACATTTTCCTTGGTCATCTTTTTACTATTAAAGCACATCTGAAGTGATTTCTTAATCTTTCCTGGTAGTTGTATCTTACTTTGCAACTCAACCTGTATCATCTCTATATGTTTGTGTTATTCTTCATGGCATTTGCTCTTAGAAACCTGGCCTTATTTTTCTTGGCCTCTTTCTTTTCATCTTCTATTACAGGCCAACAAGGAATTTGTTAACCTATTCCCATTTCTTTTGCCAGGAGCCTAAAAATATTTAATGAGGAAATAAACTAATTATCTTATCTTCAGGCCAGTACTTTCCCTTTCAACACTGCCTGTTGCTGGTTCCTCACAGCCACTTACTTACCACTTTATAAAATTTGTACAATGTCCTGTCCTACCCAAATTAACACATAATTTCACAAGTGATACTGTAACAACTACTACAGCAAAGAACAGTGCCATTTACTACAATTTCTTCAATTTCCTTTTTTTGGATTATCAATGTTAACATCAAACAAAAATATGAGATGATTCTAACAATATACTTTTTGTAGACTTACATTACATTTTCTCTCTTTTTCCCATTTTACCTCTATATTTAAGCTGTTTTCTTCTACAAATCTGTTTCCAAATCTTTGTATTCCATATAATTCAAACCAAATGGCTGGTTTGGGCCTTATCACTTCTCCCTCAAGTTCTTTAATAATGTATGTATTGCATTTTTTTAGCTTCCTGCTCCAATATGCACTCCTAAACAGAAGTGTAATAAAATATTTCTTGTTCTTAATGCATAGTCCTGCTCCAGGCTTCTGTTTTCAGAATATTAGGATGGAAATTACCCAGAACTCCCACTTCTCTGCAAGTAAACAGAAATCTCTTGGGCCTGAGGGTAGTCAGAGTAATACAATTTTCTTCATATAGTCTCAATTGCCCTTAAATCAACATCCCATATTGTATTCTTTCTTTGCTTTGGATCTCCCATTTGATCAGGCACTTGATTGTTTTTGATGGGATACTGAAAATAGTTGCATAAAAACATAAAATGAAATGTGATTGATCCTGCCAACAAATGAGACAAAACATCACCATTTCATGAGTTTGTAATAAAAAAAACCCTACTTTTACCTTATTGCCTCTACAAGCAAGACATTTAAACATAGTCAACTGTATGTTAATAGTAGTATAATTCAGAAGCAGAAATCCAATGAAAAGAAAAGATACGTTTCAGCAAGATGAATATTGAAAAACCACGGTGCAAGTTACAGGGATCTCCTTCTCTTGTGAGTGAGGGCTGGTCAGTGAGATGTTGAACAAAAAGCTATTCATCCATCTGTAGTTTATATTTTTTTGTTATTCTGTTTTATTTAATCTGGTATTATATTT
>NW_009218824.1:0-15409 GCF_000690835.1 Fulmarus glacialis
CATGCAGCCTTAATTTGGCAAATGTTGAATATTTCAGTATAATAAAAATAATAATAAATATAAAAGATGAACAGGGTTTGATTTTTAAACATTTAATCTTTTTTATCATTCTTCTTGTCTGTTCTTTAGTCCTTGGAATTTTAGCTTTGGTGAAAGTGTTTTATGAATGCTTAATATTCTTTCCTTACTCGTCTCTGGCAATCTGATGCTAAGTGGGACAAAATGCAAACAGAGCATTGCCCGTTAAAATTTTAATGCCACATCACAATTTTCTAATGGAGCTATCAGAATTGCAAAACAGTGTAACTCCACTGAAACTAATAATAAATCAGGTGCTAAGAGCAGCACCTCCTGCAAATAGTGGACTCCAGCCAAGCAATGGGAGACTTAACAGGACACTTGGTTTCGTTCATTTAAAAACTTAGCACTGTCTTCTCAAAGTGCTCAAAAATTAACAGGATACAAAATCTCTTTACAGTTTATGGCAGGATTTTAACGTGGGCACATGTATTAAAAACCAGGAGTAATGTAATTTGAAATAAGTACTGTAGCTTTAGTTGCAGTACAGGGCAGGATTTCAGTGAAATAATTTGCACATGTATACACGCATATATATATGTAAAATGTCCTACCATTCATTTAGTACTTCTATGCTTTTGCTCTTATTATGGACGTTACCGAAGAGGAAGTTAAAGTATCTTCTTGCAGATACATCCCTGAGTAATGCAGGCAAACATATATCTATTTCCTTAGCAGGCAGGTTGTCAGAGGTATTCTGGGTAGATAACTTACTCTTTTGCCAATTTGGTGGACATTATAATTAGGCTATGTGCTCGCCACTGCAGGAGAAGTAATTATGTCCTAAGAATTCACAACTTCTCAGAAAATAGGGGGCAGAAGAAAAGTTTCTCCACCTTCCAAAGATTACAAAAATATTATAAAGGCACTAGAATCCTTTTAAAGTGCAGTTATATCTGCATGAAGAGTGAGATAAACTCTTCCCAAAATCTCATTCTCAATCTCATTCTCAACTCCATACCCTCGATGTCAAGATGGCTTTGAGTGTTTATTTTGATGGAGCTATGGCATTTAGATTTGTTGTAGCCTTCGGCTCTCACTGTAAAGGCAATGATATTTTCACTCCATGCTTGCCTAAGTGGATTAGGCTCTGCATTGAGACACATAACGTATGAGTCAGGGTCTCTGCATCACAGGGTCTTAGAGCTTGCTCTTCCAGGGCAAAACCAGCAGCAGCAGCAGCGGTCCCCCAGCGGTGACTTCTTCAGGGACAATCACACAGTTGCTCTCTGCAGTGCCATCCACACATCTGCTCAACGCCTTCCCTCATAAGGGACCTGGATTTGATGTTCACGTGAATAAGAGAGGCAATGCTGCTGCTAATCCTTGCTTTACTGCAGTCCATTTTCCTCACGGTTACACCACAGATTGAACTCGCAAAACCAAGACTTGCTGCGAGCACCGACGAGCATTTCCCAGGGGTGTCTGCAGGGACCGGAGCCTCCCACACGCACGTTACGCAGCCACCGGCCCCTCTTGCTCCTCATTCCTCTTGATAGCACTTGCTCGCTTAGTAGTAGAAACTGAGTCCACTTGGATATTAAAGCACTCTTAGAACTTCCATTTTGAATATGAATATATTTTTCAAAAAAGACATTTCCATAGAACCCAGAGACACGGCTTTCTGGAAGGCTCTTTCAGGACAATTGCTCCAATGAATTAATCCCCAAAATACCAACTCACAGAAGTAACTTCCTACCAGAAGGCGAGTTATCAATTTCCATGAGTAGAAGTAAAGCACCCACAACACACAACCGAGTAATTTTCATTTTAACCGTGAGGGGCTACAGTGGGATATGTATTTAATTTGTGAGTGCCCATCATCTTTGAGGGTCTGGGCTTAAGTCATCGCTGGGTCACAAATAAGAACATGTTCAATGGCCTCATATAAGTCTTCAGCTATCTGTTTCACAAAACTACCGCAGTCTGACATGGTGAGCAATCTCTGCTCAAGGCCCATAACTAGAATAGCAAGGGTGCTGCAGGTCAGAACTGAGATGTATTGAAAAGGATGTGTGGAGAAGCTTAGTCCCTCACTTTCATGAGCACTATATTCACTCAAGATTTTAATAATAAAAAATGCAGGGTTGTCTGACAACATTCATATTTTTTTCATGAGCCTGTCTTCTCAAATTCCCTGGCTAATGCTGCACATGGTGACACAGCCAGTGTCACTCACGACAACGTTTACCTGCATTGCAACAACATGACTTGCCTGTCAACCTTAAATGTTTGACAAACTGCTCTTTTTTTCAAAAAAAAAAAAAAACCACAAATAACATGAAGATATGTGAAACTGATTTTTTTTTTTTTTTTTTTTTTTTTAAAGGGCAGGCATCAGGGCTGTCTGCTTTGCAGTTCTGGCTGTATTGCAGATGACCATGCTGTGGACCAAAACATGCAAAAGACTGTGAAATTACTTCCAGTAGTTTTGTTACTAGCTGACTCCTTTCTTCCATTTCCTTACACTACCTATTTGTCCTGCACCCAAAACGTCTGCAGGTGCTTATCCTGTAAAACGTAGACACATATGCTAGAGGTATTAAGTGTGTGCAATAAAAATGAATGAAACGCTACACACTGAATAAATAAAATAATACCGTGAATAATGAAATGAATGCGTCTTCGTGTGGGGCCTGACAGAAGAACAGTGAAAAGTGGATGTTTCCCTTTAAGAACTGTATGTCACCAAAACCAACACAACTTTCATTAAAGCTGAAGTGGCATTTTGGTTCTATTAAAAAAAAAATGGAGTTGGTTCTTCCTTCAGCTCTTTTGTAATAAAAGCATGCAAAGTGGTAGATATCAGTTGAAATGTTTTATTGTTAACACCATCAAATATGCTGATTGGCATTGTAATATACTTTCTGAATACCTTTCTTTATTAGTTGGTATGGTGAACTCTCCCACTTGTTTTCGTCTCCTATAATTACTAAGAAGATATGTGCTGGGCACAAAAGAATTTGTGATGATCTCATTTCTTCCTTTGGAGGTAATGCTGGGCTCTTCAGGTAGCTTGCTGTTGAACTCTAGGAGACAGGTGTTCTCACTGTCATGTTATCTCCTGCATCTTACAGCTTTAATGTGCTTTCTTGAATACAACCACCTAGAGAAACCATTATGTTTGTTTAATCAGCTTGGGTGTAAAATTGGATTGCTAGAGAATGTAAATTGGCACTGCCTATCTCAAAGATAGTTGGACAAGCTGAGGATGTGCTGGACTAAGGAAGACTGTTCAGTTTGAGTTTGGAATGGCAGGAACAGGACTGTTATTAACCTAATTTGCCTGTAAAAAATCACCCTGTAGCATTTCAGACCTAAAAAACCGAATATAGGGAAAGATAATAGCATTGGCAGTTAATCATTAATAGCTTCAACTTCCACTGAGTAATACTATATGACCCTTCTGCTTTACGTCACAGGGGAGCAGAATCACTGGCTCAACAGTTTCTTTGAGTCCTATAAATACATTGTTTATTGTATGTCACTCAATCATCAATTTCTTTTGGTCAAATAATGAAAAAGTGGATTTGAGATCAATTCTCAAACTCTACATTTATCTGCAATGAATGCTTTGGCCAGCTTTACAACCACATATGCATAAATCAACTTCAACATAGCACAAATGTACCTATAAGCCTGCAAAACACAATGCTAGTGATGTGTATTTCTTTTGTTGGGTCCTGCTTAACATGTAATCTGTGTTATCTATTCCTTCTCTTGCAAGCAGGATTGCTTGGATATAATTTTAGGTGAAAATCCTGGATTATTTCATGAGCATTTCTACAGTTTTTGCTCTGGGAATCCATACACCTGAAGTGTTTTTTTTAATAGAAAAGCTTTAAAAAGATTTTTTAAAAAAAATCTAGACTGCTAGGTAGACAGAGAAGAAAGCATAGGTTTGCCCTGTAAAATCAGAAACCACAGCTAAGTTTCTAGCACAGTTCTGCTTTTCCCCAAATTCAGCCGTGGTTCAGAAGATCTGTACTGTGTACCTTCTACCAGGCCAAGAACATATTCATAATTTAAGAAAGAAGTAACACCAGAATAGCAGACATTAGATGAGACATAAGACTGTCAAATCAATGGCCCTGTATTTGGCTTTTGTCCTTGCCAAATTCTTAGTGATTATGTACATTCCCTCACAAAGTGTTTAGCTTTCTTTCACTGGAACATCGGAGCTCATTTCAGACTGCATAACAGGATGTCATAAACTGTGCTATACTGGAGAAGAATTCCTCCTGCTCTCAGTTGTCAGTGCTGGGATCACTCAAAAGCAGCTGGAATGCCTGATTAATCACATCACGGGGCCTCACATGTGGTTCCTTCGAAGCAGACACTAATAATAGCTCTATATTATAAATAAAAGAGTGCTGCTTTGCCCGTTATCTTAATCACATGGATTATTTGATATTGACCATCAAGTGTTGATCGTGGCATCTGGAGCATCTACAGTTAAAATCATTTTAAGCACCTGATGACACCTTGAGAGACTGACTACAAAATGCAATCTTCCATTTCAGTCGTTCATTCTGGTCAAGTCAGCCAGAATGGGATCTGCCCACTTACACAGCTGAAAGTATTCTTCAGAAGCAGTCATTCAGCGTAGTGAGAAAGAAGGGATGTTTAGTAATTTAAAGCTTACACTAATTTAAATTCCATTGAGTTCTTGGACCTGCTTAGATACACATCTGTGGGGTGAATAATTTTACTTTGAATATTTATACTTCGCTTTTACGCAGAACTAAAAGCCAAGTTTTCCTATGAATACTGGAAGAACAACCCTATTCTAAGTACAGGTTAATAATTTTTGCTTTCCTTTCAAAACTAATGCCAGCTCAGCGTATTTTTGCTTCTCTTCCACACCCTTATTTTTTCTCAGCTTTCAAAAGCATACGTTTTCTGAGCAAAATAAGGGGAGAGTACAAGTGTTTAACATTGTGGTAAGTTTCAGCAGTGTTTTTGTCACCTAGACAGCACGTGTTTCTTCAGGAAAGACTTCAAAGAATGACACAAATGCAAGTAATGGAAGCAGACAGCTTTGCTAATGACAGACATTTCATGCAGGATTCACACCTTTTTTAACGTCCTGTTCTCAGACCTGAAGTGCAGATCTCTGACAAAGTCACACTATGGCCTCTAAATCTGCTTAAGGAGTGTGCCTGTGTCAAACAGTCTGAAAGTATAAAGGTCCAAGATGTCGATTCTATAAATAAAAAGTAAAAGAGTGCAGTAAAGAACAAATGGAGAACAGTACATTGCAGCTCTATACAGAAAGCTCAGCCCATCTGAAGATGTCTCTATGTCCTGTTGTATATACAGGATATACAGTATATTCCTCAGAATATACAAGTTATACCTCAAGTTATCCAGCAGAAATACTGCAATATCAGGTACTGTCATGTTCATCCTCAGTGCAAATATTTTCATTCTCAAAAAAAAAAAAAAAGTTTAAAAATACCTCTGTGCAGAGCCTCTGCTGGCAGTCTCTCCAGTTTTCTGTTTCTATAGAGGAACACTGTAAATTCTGCCTGCAGATGCAGTCCTGATACAAATCACAGGAGCATTGGTTGTTGGACCATTACTATCTCCAGGAAAGTCATTCAGGGCCCCACAAAGTTGGTCTGACAAACCAGAAAGTACTACCTTTGGTAGCAATTCAGAGGTTCGTTTCTGGAAAGCTAGCTGTGTTCACTCACACGTGTGGATTCTGCTGAAGAGTAACTCTTTCATGTTACTGACATGCATAACAAATGTTCAAGCTGACAGCGTAACAAATAAACATCAGTACATGCTAAGGCATGTGCCACAGTCTGTTTTACAGACATATACCTTCATCAGTCAAGCAGGTTTCTTTTTCCTTGACTTATTACTTATCACTCACAGTGGTCAAAATCCTTCATATATTTCATTTTTAGCCAAGAGATTATCGGACCACAACAGAGCAGGCACAGTTCAGCATCCTTTCATTGACAAGGCTTCCCTGTGCCTCTGTGTCCTGGTTTCGGATGGGATAGTGTTAATTTTCTTCATAGGAGCTAGTATAGGGCTATGTTTTGGATTTAGTATGAGAAGAATGTTGATAACACACTGATGTTTTACTTGTTGCTAAGTAGTGTTTACGCTAGTCAAGGACTTTTCAGCTTCCCGTGCTCTGCCAGGTGCACAAGAAGCTGGGAGGGGGCACAGCCAGGACAGCTGACCCAGCTGACCAAAGGGATATTCCATACCATATGATGTCATGCTCAAGCATATAAAGCTAGAGGAAGAAGAAGGAAAGAGGGGAATGTTCAGAGTGATGGTGTTTGTCTTCCCAAGGAACCGTTACACGTGATGGAGCCCTGCTTTCCTGGAGATGACTGAATGCCTGCCTGCCCATGGGAAGTAGTGAATGAATTCCTTATTTTGCTTTGCTTGTGTTGCAGCTTTTGCTTTCCCTATTAAACGGTCTTTATCTCAACCCTCGAGTTTTCTCACTTTTACCCTTCCGATTCTCTCCACCATCCCCCCCGGTGGGGAGTGAGCGAGCGGCTGTGTGGTGCTTAGTTGCTGGCTGGGGTTAAACCACAACACTCTACCCTTCAAAAGAAATATTAACAATCTCCAGTGCAGGCAATGTCAAACCTCCCAAAAGGAGAAAGCTTCTTTCTAAAGCCCTTGAGGTGAACCAGAAAGGTACTGTCCCTCTTGGGGTCACACAAATTTACCTGGGAGGGAGCTGCAAGGGTTTAAACCCTGACCGTCTTTAACAGTGGACAGTGGGATGGTCTCATATACCTCGTTACTCGTTACTCATGCAATACACCTGAGCATTCTCTATGTCATACAATACCCTGTAAAATAACCTCTGCATATTACTCCATATTCTGCTGAAAGGTAATAAATTTAAAACTGATTAAAGTAAATACTTTTACTGAACATGTTGCCTTTTTTTTTTCTTGAAAAAGTAAATATGGGGGCCTGATTTTTTTTCCATGCACCATCCGTTATTTGGTATGTAACTGTCGTGTTCCCTCATATTTTTTCCTCTCCCTAAACATAATAGCACTCGTCATTTTGCTCTTTCACATTCAAATCTTTCCAAGACTTTGAGTATTCTTCCCACTGGTTTTTGGACTACTTCAATTTCTTTTTTTTCAAATAGGGCAGCCAGAACTGAACAAGGCACTCAAGGGGGAACAGACCATCACCGCACATAAGCACATAGTATCCTGTCTGCAGGTGTGCATAAAGGCAAATTCTTCGTTTGACTTAATGAAAATTAACTAAAACAAGGCATCTTTAAAGGGTTACGTGCAGAGTAAGGAAATAAAATGAGCCTTGGAGGTAATGCAGTGAAAGCTAAAAACATCTACAGAAAACAACAAGGTCATCTAATCGGGCTAAATTTTAACAGAAAAACTGATGAAAACCAACTGGCCTGTGGATTAGGTGAAAGACAAAAGTGGGATGTCAAAGTCTACAAGAAGGAAAAGAGTTCTCAGGAGACCATTTTCAGAGATATGGAAAAGAATAATAAGCATTTCATCCATACAGAAAGTTTCTGTACTTTCAGCTATGGATCAATATTGCACCCTGGTGTAAAGAGAGGTATTGTAAGTGAAGGAGCAAACACATGATTTCATGATTGCTGTTTTCTCTGGGTGCTTGTGAACCAGGATTGGCCTATCACCTGAAATTTAGTTATGAAAAAGATTTCTGAGGAGGGCCACCAGAGAGAAAGAAATCACATTTCAGTACATTGGCAAAGGGAGACAAGACGCACAGTTAAACTCATTTAGCTGTAGTACGATATAATGGTCAAACAGCTGAACAACCACTGTATAAGCATGGGGTTTTTCCCAGTTAAGCACCTGCAAGAGGCTCAAAAAAAGGCAAAGATGCACTTACAGGTCTGAAACAAAAATGATCAAGTAGCTGAATTCCACCACAAGAAAAGGGTTTTCTCAACAACCTTAGAATGCAAGTCAAGTGCAGACCAGGTGCCAAAAGTCACTTTATGGGGAGAATGCAACCTGCCCCTCCTATATCCCCCTGGAACTATATCCTCCTGGAAGCCTACCTAAGTTAGGGTGTATCTCCCATTTTTGCCAACATAGCTTTTGGCATAGCCAAGAAGTGACCTCTAATCAACACAGGTCTGCCAGCAGAAACTCCTAGTATATGTGCACTTACACTAACAAAATGGTGTTATTACTGTCAGTATTTACTCTGCTGAAAAACAAAACAGTTTTAAAGAAAACAAATGGAAGTACTTTTTGTATAATACATAATTAAATTGTGAAACCTACTGCCTACAGGATCAGGCAGAGGACAAAACTTTATCTGGATTTAAAAAAGCATTAGGCAAATTCATAGAGGAGATGTACATCATTGGTTATTAAACATGAAAGCCCAGATGCAACCTCTGGCTCAGAAAAAAATCACTAAAATGCTGATTGCTGGGAGCTGGGAAATAATACCATGGGAAGGATCACTCTATAGCTGCCTTATTTTTTCTGTTCTTTCAGAGCTAGAAGACTTTGGTCCTTTGATCTAAGCTCCCAAGCAGGTCACAGAAGCAATAATTCCTATAAGCCCTCAGTGAAAATAAACATGAATACTCCAAGTCCAAAAGGAGTCTTATTCAAACATTATTTGGTCCTCGTGGCCTTTCAAATTTTGTAGCCTACTAATAGCCATGAAAATTTCCATGTACCTCACATGCTATAAGCATTGGAGGAACCACACTTAGTTTCCAGGTTCACCAGTTCTACGCCAGAAAGCAAAGGGAAGAGGGTGGTTGACCAAATACACAAATTTTAAGTGGGTCTTCCTCTCTCTGTCATTGTCTTGGTAATTTACTCCACGTAGGATCCCTCCCTTTCTGTAAGAACAGAATATAAGAAATATTCTACTGGGTCAGACTAAAGGCTGGGTCCATCTAACCTAATTGTCTGTCTTCCATGGCTCAGTCTTTTACCAAATGGTGGTCATTCGGCCATATTGTCCCCCTGACAAACACATAAGAAGTATTGCCTAAGGAGGATAACTGACCAGTTTCTTGCTGCCAGATCCTAGACAAAAAAGGAGTATAACAAAGGACTTGACTCCTACCATCCCCACTCCTTCCCTACTGGCCACATTATTTCCTCATCATTATAGAAAACTGTCTCAACTCGTTCACATAAAAATAGCATTAAAAACAGTAAGTAAAAGTGAAAGAATAAACCAAGAAGCAGCAATCAATTCATACTCCTGCCCTTTCCAAACTCTGGCATTACCATACTGAGGCATATACCTCCTGGAGGAATGCAAATACCACAGCCTTCCCTGAAGCAGTACGTTTATAGCTAATCAACAAAGAAGGTGGCACCTAAATCTGTGACATCGCACTGTCCACAAGGCTACCCTCTGTGTGACATGTTAGCATTTCAGAGGATAGAGGGCACAGGGTTGTGAACCCTAATAACCGAAAGACTTTTGGCCCTGATGCTATTACTTGATTGTTGAATTCATATGATATCTTTTTAATAATGTTTAAAAACCACTACAGTACAATATAATACAGTACAACAGAAGATCAGGTTCGCCACCATCTAAGGAACCTGAAGGTGCACAAGTCCATGGGACCCGATGAGATCCATCCACAGGTCCTAAGGGAACTGGCAGATGAAGTTGCTAAACCACTATCCATCGTATTTGAGAAGTCATGGCAGTCTGCTGAAGTTCCCACTGACTGGAAAAGGGGAAACATAACCCCCTTTTTAAAAAGGGAAAAAAGAAAGACCCGGGGAACTACAGGCCAGTCAGTCTCACCTCTGTGCCTGGGAAGATCATGGAACAGATCCTCCTGGAAGCTATGCTAAGGCACATGGAGGACAGGGAGGTGATTTGAGACAGCCAGCATGGCTTCATCAAGGGCAAGTCCTGCCTGACCAAACAAGTGGCCTTCTATGATGGAGCGACTACATCAGTGGACATGGGAAGAGCTGCAGATATCATCTAACTGGACCTCTGTAAGGCCTTTGACACAGTCCTCCACAACATCCTTCTCTCTAAACTGGAGAGGTATGGATTTGATGGGTGTGTAAAGAACTGGTTGGATGGACGCATCCAGAGGGTAGTGGTCAATGGCTCAATGTCCAGATGGAGATCAGCAACGAGTGGTGTCCCTCAGGGGTCCATATTGGGACTGTTACTGTTTAATATCTTCATCAGTGACGTAGACAGTGGGATCGAGTGCACCCTCAGCAAGTTTGCAGATGACATCAACTGAGTGGTGCAGTTGACATGCCTGAGGGACAGGATGCCATCCAGAGGGACCTGGACAAGCTCGAGAAGTGGGCCCGTGTGAACCTCAGGAGGTTCAACAAGGCCAAGTGCAAGGTCTTGCACCTGGGTTGGGGCAACCCCCGGTATCAAGACAGACTGGGGGATGAAGGGATTGAAAGCCGCCCTGCCGAGAAGGACTTGGGGGTACTGGTGGATGAAAAGCTGGACATGAGCCAGCAATGTGTGCTTGCAGCCCAGAAGGCCAACCATATCCTGGGCCGCACCCAAAGAAGCGTGGCCAGCAGGTCGAGGGAGGTGATTCTGCCCCTCTACTCTGCTCTGGTGAGACCCCACCTGGAGTACTGCGTCCAGCTCTGGAGCCCTCAGCACAAGAAAGACATGGACCTGTTGGAACAGGTCCAGAGGAAGGCCACAAAAATGATCAGAGGGAATGGAACGCCTCTCCTATGAAGAAAGGCTGAGAGAGTTGGGGTTATTCAGCCTGGAGAAGAGAAGGCTCCGGAAGACCTTATTGTGGACTATCAGTACTTAAAGGGGGCCTATAAGAAAGGTGGCAGCAAACTTTTTAGCAGGGCCTGTTGCGACAGGACAAGGGGGAATGGTTTTAAACTAAAAGAGGGCAGATTTAGACTAGATAGAAGGAAGACATTTTTTACAAATGTGGTGAAATACTGGCACAGGTTGCCCAGGGAGGTGGTAGATGCCCCATCCCTGGAAACCTTCAAGGTCGGGTTGGACGGGGCTCTGAGCAACCTGATCTAGTTGAAGATGTCGCTGCCCATGGCAGGGGGGTTGGACTAGATGACCTTTAAAGGTCCCTTCCAACCCAAATTATTCTGTGATTCTATTCTATGATTCTATGATTGTATGATTTTCCTATAAACCAAAACCAAATAGTGAATACAACGGACAAATGACAGGAGTTGCTCCCATGAAGCAGTTTATGAAATATTTATATAAAATTTTGTAACCTTCAACAGAGGCCAAGTTTGTTGTCAAAACCAACAGGATATTTTCAGGCAAATAATCCCTTTCATCAGTCTTCTAAAGAAACAGAATGGAAACTTTAAGAATGAGACTTTGAAAAAAGTAGTATGAGACCAGGCAACATACTGTAAAGGTCTTCCCATTACATCTCTGCATCATTTCTTTGCAAGGAAAAGACAGGTGCTGAAAACATACCTTGCCTCTCTCAAAAATTATTTGTAGTAGAACAGAAATGGTGCAAGGATTTCTTCCTATTAAAACAGGGTGTCACTCCTGATAACAATATAAGTTACTTCTATTTAAATTTACCTGATGAATGAATCATTCTCTTGCCCTCTCAATGTACCTTTAAAATTTTCTCAGTATCTCTGTTTCTGCATTGCCGTACTCTTCCTATACTGTTTTATCTAAAAAGTTATTAATGAAATACATGTAATATAGTAAAACACATGTAGATATACAGATCACACCTGTGTATGCAGTGATATATTCTCTTTTTCTCCCCTTTCTCCAATTAGCCTGTGATAATGTGAGCAGGCTAACATGATTACAGGTAATGAACCAATTACTATGTCTACAGTCATGCTGAACTGTTTTTCTTTTGACTTAATTATGTTTAAAAATAACAAGCTTTCATTATGCTTTTTATTGATGATCACATTTACACCCCAAGTCAGCTAATCAGCCATGAGCACATACCAATATGATTTGAACGCTTATTGCTCATGTGACTACATTTTTAAACTTAGCAAAGCAACAAGCAGAAATATCTGTAGTTACAATTTATGGACAGAGTCCAACCCTGGAAAGACATGAATCGTGTGGTACTCCTCACAGTGCACATGGATATGCACTTCTTATGCCTTTGTGTACCACTAAGACTTTGTATCGCCAGAGACAATACAAGGAAGATTGGAATGAGAAAGAAGTAACAGTCGGGGCAAGACTAAGTTTGCTTGGTAGCACTGTTGCTCTTATTTGATCTCCAGAAGCTTACTCCACCCCACAGGCATTTTTAGTTAGGCTTTTCTCCCCTGTGAGCTCTCTTGGGAAGGATTCTGAAGCAATTGTGTATATATATATATATTTATCTTGCAGCCTGTCCTGGGGCAAGAAAGCAACGCTAATCCTCCTGAGCAAAGCTGGGGACAATACAGCCTCAGTGACATTTGGAGCCACCTGGTCGGGGATGGTCCCAGATAGCTAAAACAGCCCCTTGTGGACATATTTTTTTCCAAGACTCACAAGAAGCTGTATCCTTGCAAGTCTTCAAGAAACAGCAAGTCACTGCTTTGCTCCAGGCTTGGAAATCATGGCTGTTGCTCCTGATTCCACTCCTCTCCTCACTTTGCAAGAGCAGCAAAAATCCCCAGGGGCTCTTCTGTTGCTGGAGCTGTGGTGTGAAAGCGGAACCGTGCAGAGAGCGAATGCAACAAGGAGGGTTTGGGTAAAGAATAAGGATTCAGGTCTAAAGCAAATCAGGGAATTTAGGTAGTCAGCTAAAACTTTTGTAACTAAAAAGCTTCACTTTCCTAGCACAGTCAGACAAGGTAAGTGTATATCAAACTGCAGAAGTCACAGTTGTCTCGTTCAAACACACCAAGGTCAGGTCCTGCCTATGTTTTCTATAGGCGCCAAATGGCTAAACCACTTCCCAGTGAATTAAAACACATTTCTTTCTTACCTTCCATGGGACTGGCCTAACTTCCCACAGGCTAGTGGAAATGCTCGCCATTCTTCCCAGTACAGTTACACAGATGGGCAAAAAAGCTTAGGCTTACCAGCAGACGTGCAGAAGGCTCGTGGTGCTTCAGCTTGGCAGTGACAGACAGGAGGAAATAACATTCTAATTTCCAGTCTTTATTCCCAAGACAGTTTCTAGTATTTTTTTTTCCCATTGACTGATCTTTTTAAAGAGGAAAGAGTAACACTCAATTATTTTAAAGAAATTGAGCTATCTTCAGGAGAGATTTAAAAATTCATTTAAGGTACTTCCCTTTGGCCTAAGGAGCCCATGTGGGAGGCTTTAAAACTGTCCTAGGAGTTGCTTTTTCAGCTTGTTGGCTGTTTTGGATCTTTTTGTGAGATGCTTAAATCTTCCCTTAAGCACGGATGCTTGCTGTACTTGGTAACTTAAGATTTTGGACTGCATTCGAGGAGCCAGATGCCTCAGAGTTAGGTACTGAAGCACTTTACTTTTAGGCACTTATGTTCTTAATTAGATCCAGCCCTTTAAACTATGAACATTGCAGAAAAGTCTCTCTGCATTAAGAAGAAGTTATACTAAGCCATAGAAAAATGTTAAATTTTAATGTGATAGAGCACTCAAACTTGGTTCTTACTAGTAAGAATCTCATTTACAAAATGGCTGCTAATGAAATCTCAGAGAAAATATGTTGGCTTCAAAGCAAAATTGAAATAAAGACAAATGACTGAGGAATTACTGTTTTCAATAAGTTATTTTTTTCATGTGCTAATTACAGGGTAAGAAAGTGATTCGAGTATCTTATTACCTATCTCTCCTTTTTCTGCCAGGAGTTTATAAAGGGTGTGAAAACGGAGGGGGATAGTAATAATTTCATTTATGTTTTAAAGAAAATAATCAGGTTAGCCAGCATTTAATACCTAGAGCCTGAGGATTCCATTCGCATGACTTTGAAGGACAAATACAATATTATCAGTTATGTCAGTGAAAAGAAAGATGGGGCCTTGAGCAGATGTATTTATTTATATATAGACAAAAAATCATCTCATCAGAAGAAAAATTGACACAGGAGAGAAATTCATTGGAATATAGGCAGAGTTATTAATTTTGTTATGACTAGTACAGTTATTCAGATTTGACAAAAACAAAGTTTTGCTGCTATGAGCTGTAACATTCTTTTACACAAAATCTTGGGTGTGGGGGGCACTCCTCGAAAACTAGATCAACAGTTTCTAAAAACATTTCAGTATCCCAGGTAAAATCTCCTGAAATAATTTAATTATTACTGTGGTTCTAATGTTTGCAAGTTGCAAACTCCCAGCGTACTTTAAGGGAACATAAACACATCTTCTGTGCTCAGGGATTAAAACCAGAGAGGACAAAGATATCCATTGTGGTAAATGCTACTAAAAAGAATTCAGTGTTCAGTACATTATAAAGCAGGAGATAAACTCCTCTGGTTTTTAAATGGCAGTAGACGCTGAGGACTGGTGCCACGCGATGTTTCTGCATTCACCTAAAGTGCAGGGACCCACGGGAGTGCAGTTTTGCTGAGATCCCTCTGGACACCCTCCTAGAGTTTCTTCAGCACATCGCTCCCGTACTTTGAGCTCTGCCATGGATGCCCATTAGATCTTAGTATTACCTGTAAAATTGCACTGCTGGCCTTCAAAACAATGCACCAATTTAGTCCTGTTTACCTTACAGACCTCCTATCTAAGTATTTGCTTAGTCATTCCCTGAGGTCCTACCCTGCTGGTCTCCTGGCAGATCCTACATTTAAAGCGAGAGCCTTTGGCTCTTGTCCTTTCAGCATCTCTGCTCCTCCGACATGGAAGTTGGTGCTGGTGACTGTTCATGAATCAAAGGCTTTTTCCTGCCTGTTTTACAAACACCCGTTAAGTCTTATCTGTTCTCTTCAGTTTCTTCTCAGTGTGCTTTAATAAAAATGCTGCAGGCTGTCAGTCCTTACTTTGAACAGCAATTGTTAGGATTTATTTTTAAATATATACAGCCAGGAGGAGTTTGGAGATGCTAAGCAGTCAGAGAGCCTGATGAATAATGCGTGTCATTCCCAGCTAAACCCAAAAGCAGCCACTTCTGGACTACTTGTTGGAGCCACAGGAATGGGCAAGCCAGCGAGTACATGCCAAGACTCCCCAAGACCCGGAGGTGCGCCCGGCCCCCCGGGCAGCTGTCCGGCATCAGCCGGCAGCCCCTGCCATCTCTCACCAGCCTCCTGGGCTGCGAGATGGGCCCGAGCTGTCACTGAGCGCCCGGCAGGACTCTGGCAGGACATCGTGCCGTAGCTCTTGCCTCACAGAGCCAATTAGGCAGTCTGGAGAGCGCCGTGATCAGGAAGGC
>NW_009218824.1:15440-78435 GCF_000690835.1 Fulmarus glacialis
GGTCAAAAGGGAGACACATTTAAAAAGCTGTTATTTCTCAATCTGCAACAGTCAGAGAAATACTTTAAAATTACAGATGGAGCTTATATCCAAAGGGTTTTAAGCAGTCCTGTTTTCTTTTGCACCAAACCAAATATCAGCCCTCTGCTACCCAGTTACCATATCTGAGCAGCAAATAGAAAAAAAAAAACACCTGTGAGGTGGTAATTGCTTAATCTCTTACAGCCATTTCACAAGCAAATGTTCCAGGTCAGTATTTCCTAGAGACCATCTTTTGCTCGTGTGACCAAAATCAGCTTTTAAGCAGTTGAGAAGTTTCCTTGAAACTGCTCCCATCCCTCTCTAAGTCTCTTTGTCTTCCCTCACTCTGGGTAGGAGTAGTTTGCATCTCTCCCCAGGGGTCCTCCTCATCCTCAGTGTTTCCCACCAGACCCTGATTGAAGGACTGACTTCAAAGAACTCCCATATATGTCCTGAATATGGTAAGTGAGTTTATCTGAGATCACTGTCTGCAACTACTGCCTATGGGCAAGCTGCAGCTCAGATCTAACACTTCGAGTGCAGGAAGGCAGCGCACAGGTAGAAAGAGGCACAGGGAGATCATGGTCATAGAAATAATGCCAAAGCCTGCCCCATTCTCCATAGCAGCATTTGCTCACTCCTCCAGAGCCTGGCCACCCACCGGAGGAACAGGCAAAGCTAATGGGGAAACGTCCATCATGCAGGACATACATCATGCCCTCTAAGAAATTTAGCACAAAGTGATTTCTGCATGAAAATTAAAATATTGACAACACAACCACTTTGGTCATCACTTGTCCTAGGAGCTAAGAGGAGGGGGATAGCACACATTCTCCACACACATGAACTTGAGCTGTAATTCAGCAAAATAAGGGATTTGGCCTCGGTGCTGATATGCAGTCTGTTCTTACGCTCTTGTTTTTTATCACATACACCAACCTTAACTGTGCCAACATACAGATTTTCAGGTGTATTCGGAACCTTTTGTTTGGTTTTGTCTTTTTTATTTAATTTTTTATTTTTGTCTGAACTTGTTATCAACAAGGAGCCACAAACTTCTGTGTCAGCAGAACGGAGAGATGTCATATTGCATAGCAGCGCTTGGAAAGGCCAGGCTGAGGCAGAAAGGACAGGGGCTGCTTACGTCACCCTGGCTATGATATGCCTTATGTTATGGAGCCCTGGCTTCAGACTGATTCTCCTGGACTCAAGAGACTAGTCTGGGGGCTGGTATGGGACCTAGTCCACAGGCGATCCATCCCAAAACCACTATAGAGAGTTTGGCACAGCGAGGAAAATATCAGAGGTTTCTTCCTCCTTTGACTTTCCAGTCCCTCTTCCCACAGACTTTCAAACAGAAGAGAACAGGAGTACTCCAGCCTTTTAATTTAACTAAATTGGATTCCAAGTCAGTGCCTTCATTTTTTTAAGATGCTTACTACATTTTGGGTGTTATGCATATTGTATATTTTAACACCACAACAATAATAAGAGCCGAGCAAATAATTTGCAGTGAATAACTTGAAGAATTTCATCTCTTCTCTCATTCACAATTTGGTTGGAAGCAGTTAACAGTGTTTTTGAATCTGTTGATCATTCGGAGTTATTCCACCAGTTTTTTTAGTGACTTAATTTCAAGTCTACAGATTATGCGTCAACTCTTTAGTACAAGTATAGGGTAAATGTTAATTTTGAGCTGCCATTGATATTTTAGATTGAATGCAGAGATCACATGATTTACATAAATATTTAATATTGAAAGGCATTAATTTTTGTCAACATATAAAGGTGATATAATATGACATTTTATTTGGCTTCCCCTGCCCTCCAGTTCAGCCTCAAAAAGAGCAGGTAAAACACAATCCAAGGTTAAAAACAGCTTCACCAGAACAACATTTGTCCAGTGATGAACAAATGCAGTGTATTTTCTTGCCTCTGATTCAAATTAATATTAATAGAATATAAATACTCCAAATTTCCAATACTGAAGAGATAATAGCAACTGCCTAAGTACATTGCTGGTGTTTCCCTTTTTTCCAGTGCAAATGCCAGACCTTGCAAAGTCCCTGAATTGTGATGCCTGTTGGGTCAGGATCCACCATCAAGTAAACCTTGTGATATTCTGCTATGCTGGCATTACCTGACCATAGCAGCAAAAGCTGTGGGTGGAGCAGAAACCTGTTCAAAACTTTCACATGCATTAGATTTCCACTAGCATTTCGTCTTAGTTTCTCATTAACAAATAAATATTTATGAATAAACAAATACTGAAAGTAGATTGGTATTATTTACTAAATTGGTGATTCAAGATGAAAAATGTCCCTGATTTATGCTGACATATAGTGGGAAGGGTTTTAGAAAACCTGTCTTTTTATGTGGAGATTAAATATAGGCACTGGGAAAAGCCTTTTTGTATATACAAGGCTTAGTCACATGGTTAGCATCTGGAATGTATTCATTTCTTCTATAAACTACATATGATTCCCTTTCTACTGCATTCCTCAAGCAGCAAGCAACATAGATGTATTAATATTAACATGCCTTTGATTCACTTCTCCCCATTTTACAGTCTACTGCCATATGCCAACAGCATGTCACTGGGCATGATGTAACCAAGTCTGCCCCAGGAAATTCAGAAAGACTATTTTACTAGAAACCGGGCCTAAAAAGACCACAATTTAATTTTATACTGTTTGTTAAGCTGAAAAATATGAAAAGAACTTTGGCTCTACACTACCTTTCTACTCCTGCAGTGGTAGAAAGGGCAAAGAGCTCGCTCAAGCCTGCAGCTGAGATTTTCCAAAGGAAAAAGGAACTCCAAGACGTAGTAAACTGGATGCAGATAGCCTTACGCCTACCAGTTCCTCCTCCTATACAGGGGTAGAAAGTAGGACATGCAGGTGGGAAAAGCCTTGCTCAGGATACCTCGCCCTGTCCACCCCTACCAGAGTGAGCAGGGACAACATTTGGTCATTGTTTTACAGCCACCCCTACTGTTTAGGTGTTGGCAATGCCCCTGGCATGGTTTTGGACCCTGCTGACCACTTCCCTAGAAAAAGCTATTCAGGGCAAAAGCATGGGAGGATCACTGAGGCCACCCTGTTTTGTTCAGTGGGGTGGAGGGAAAGACAGCCGTGGCTCTTGCCAGCAAGGCCAGGGAGGGGCTCTAGCTGGTATAGCTGGTATAGCTGTATCCTCAGATAACTACAACATTTTACACTGTGGACATTTTAACTTGTATTTGTTCCAGAAAAGGGAAACACACCTCTACCCTCTGCCAAGCGTGATGTTATCATAGCTGTAGCTCTGGCCTTTGTTTTCAGATTGGTCCTCTCCACCATGACCTGTTATCCAATACTTAATAATTGCTCTATATCTTTATCTATAGCCCAGTAGATGGATTCAGAGCTTGAAAACGTGTGCCTGTTATGGCCATGTATGCTGAATACAGAGAACACCATGAATGCCTCGTTACTATTCATTAAGAAAACTGAAAATTTCCAAGATTTTAATGGTGTTAAATACTGTAGAACAATATAAGTTTAGCAAACTGTGTAAGAGACTGGGTACCCTGAGGTTTCAGTAATAAGGCCAACAGATCTTACCAGCTGTTGGGAGTGACCAAAGCAGGTATTGCATGATTGCTCTTAAGGTTCAATGAAGAAACAATTTGTTGTTTTCAGTGGTAAGGTGTTTCCTTCTAAGACACACCATTAAGACAGATGGCATGAATTGAAACTAACTTTAAGTAGCTCCAACAAAAAATCAGATTCTGATAGGACATTGAATCTCACTTGTTTGCCTCTTCCAGAACGGAGTCATCTGGAATACTGTGCCAATTTTGGGGCACTGCATTACTAAGCAGATTAGAATAAATGTGAAAGAAAGGTCATAAGTCTAGGAAATATGCTGGAAAAGGAAAGAATACATAAGTTGGACTTATTTTGCTCGGAAAAGAAGGCAGACTGTGACATTTCCATCATTAAAGGCTTTTAAGAGTAGGTTGGAAAAAAAACATCTGTCAGAAATGACATGGCTGTAGATAATCCTGTCGTGTGTAGGGGAATAGATTGGATGACTTCCCAAGAGGTTTTTCAGCTGTAAGGTTTTATTATAGACCAGATCCACTCTCTGTTGTCAAGTGATACCTTGGTTTTGGGGAGAACCTGGCAATCTGAGAAGCTTGCTCAGCCCCAAGTATCCTTACATTGCATAGTGGGCCACTCCACATGACTGCCCCTGTTGAGAAAGGAAGGACAGTACAACTGGGAGGAGGCTTTTCATACAGAGTAATTTATTTCAAAGTACAAAGAAGCATAGGAATGTAAAAATAACATTTAGAGACATCTTGATTTCTGGGAAACTCAGCATAATACTTGAGGATCACTTTACGAGATAGTGGAGAATATTCAGAGGCTTTTTCTTACCTCTCTTCTTTAAAATTGTTTCTCTTGATTTAGAGGACAGAATTTTGACCTGACATCTGTGATCTGAGTTACAGTGGAGTATGTAATTATGTGAACACTTAATGTAGCCCATATAAGGATATTATACCATTTTTTCCACCATCTTATACACAAGCCTATAGCAACAGCTTGTAATTTAAAAAAAAATAAAATAGACATTTGCATTATTTTCATTTCCATAATGGTACAGTACAGCTTTACTGACTTATAACATTTTATATGACAATGTTTGCTTTTTTAAGCTATGTACTTTAATCATCTAAGCAATTTAGATATTTTATTTTCAAACAGCAGCCTTGTTTTCCCTAGGTACTTTCAGTGGTTACACAGACAAACAAAATAAATCCCTAATTTAGCTGTTAATTTTTGACACTACATTATTACAAACTGCGACCCTGATTCAGTATGAATTGCTGAATGTTTTTCATTTAGGACATAGCTATGGATACTGTTATTTTCTCTCTCTCACACAAACACACATACTACCATACGGAGCACATTTGCCATGTGTGTATTCAAAACCCTCAGCCTATATTATATGTCCATGTGCAGCATTGTGTGAGCTCTAGGCAAACCAGAACAACAGCCATGCCTGGCACAGGCATCCCAGAGTTAAAACTACTCTGGAGGGAGGCAGTGCTATACAAAGTCCGCATGGGCTTCAAAAGTGGTGTCTTTGTGTCAGCTGCATTTCACTTATTAACTTTTAACCTGTCATATCTCAGACCTTTCTGCCTCCATTCAATATCTTGTTTGTCTGTAATTCCATTTATTACTCTTGATTTTTTAAGGGAATGTTGGTCTAACAACAACAAAAAAGCAACCAAAAAAACCATGATAGGATCAGATTCTTTCTTATTCTTCACATTTGATTGAGAAGCATAGGACAAAGAAGATTTTTAGCCACCTTGTCACCCTCCTACCATTGTGCCAACCTTACCCCAGGCAGAGCTCCAGCACCGATGAATAAAAGTAAAAAATTTTTCTGGTAAGTGTAAATCTTCTGAGCACAGTCACATTCTGGGTGCACTCCCAGTTCCCAGGCACTGGAAGGAGATGGCACACAAGACAGAACATCTGCCCTTAGTCATTGGAGATTTATCAGATAATCTTCAGGGATCAGACGTGTTTGTTGTTCAGCTGCTTTTTGCCACCAGAACTCCTGGAATTGACCCCTGGTCTAATAAAAGCAGGGGGAGGGGATTACTTTAAATTTGAAGTAAACCAAAAACAGGCTTCCTGTGACATGTAATTTGTAAGAATGCAGCAAAGACTCCAAGAAGCACAAGCTGTATCACCACCCCCACCACAAAATTAAAGCATTGTCGTTAACTATGCACAGAACCCACTGAACTCAAAGCAGCTTTCCAAAAACAAACCATTCCTTTCTTAAGCAATCACTGCAAATTGCAAAAGCAACAAAATGTTTTAGCCACAAATGAAGGAGCCACTGCCTGTCCACAAAGCTTCTTATGAAATTTCCCACTTACTAAGGAAATGTATAAAGACATTTGCTAGTGTTAAATTGGTGAAAGATCTGTGCTTTCTAGGAGGTACTGAAATTCTCTTTTTCTGGACACAGCCATAGGTTGAAGATAATGAAGGAAAACCACACATTCCAGATGTCAGAAAGTATTTTTTTTTCTCCATAATGGAATTGGTGAGCAGCAGTGCCCTTGCAGAAGTAGAATTAAAAAGAAGAAAAAACGAAGCAGCAGCATTCATTTTGGTTATCGATGAGGGAAGAGACGCAGAGGACACCATAAGAAAAGTAGTATCACAGAAAGGTGCCTGAAAGGAAATATACCAAATGCAGAGAGATTATGATGAAAAATCCTTACTACAACATAGGATTTATTTTCTGAAGCAAGAGATTGCCTGGGACAGACCTCATTAGTGTGATGAGAGCCTTTCTAAGATAGATCGTGAAGAGGGATTTGTTCTCTCACTAAGTCAAAAAGCTACCATTCTGACTTTTCTGGATTATCCTTCTTCTGGTGTCAGGTTAAAGGAACAAAGACACTGCAAACTCCCTGCTCAATAAATGGTCTCTTTATGTTTAGCTGCATTCTGGTAAAAACCCACCACCTGCCACCTCACAGGTGACCACGGTTCCTGAGGACTGAAGCCGGCTCACCACGGGAGCTCTACAAGGCTTGAGGGTGTGCGGCGTAATTGTGCAGGAGTACCTTCTCCATTTCCAGGCTGGCTTAGCATTCAAGATAGAAAACACTCAGAACAGCGGGTCCCGACCACTACAGCATAGGCAAAAGAACTCTATCAGTCTCTAACTGTTTTCCTAAAGGAAGTTCATTACCAGTGACTTTCTCTTCTATGACAAGTTTCAGATCTGAGTACAGGAGAGCATTTGGTCATTTCTTGCACTTAACTCGGGAATGAAGTTCCAGCTATTAAAGTTCAGACATGAATGCCAAGCAGCTGAATGTGCATTTAGGGATCTAAGCACACAGCCTGTATATAAATCTCTGCAAGGGTGCTGGGGAGCAGCATCTCATGGCTATAAAACACTTCCAAAGATAAAAATCCCCACAAAGACATTTATTTGCACAGTGTTTTAGTGAAAAATACTGAAGAATAGAAAGAAAATTCAGAGATGGGAAAGCGGTGAGAAAATGGAGAGAAATGGAAGTAAAAGCAAAGGTGTGAGAAAAAGATATTAGAAGGAGATACAGAAGCAAAAAAGTGATAAAATGAAGTGCAAAAATTAATCTGAAAAACCTTTCTAAAACAAGAGAGAAGTAAAAACAGAATCTAATGTGGAATGGATGAAAAGCAAAGAGCACAAAAAGATTGGAAAGGGCAAAACAAAAAAAAAAGTTAAATAAAATAGTTACAATATGGAGACGGAAAGTAAATAAACATGCAAGGAAAGTAAGGAAAGTGTTAGTGAGGTTTTGTTTCATCGTTTATTCTCCACAAAAAGGACAAAGCTGTGTGAATTCAGGAATGTATGAATGATATACTCTATAT
This sequence comes from Fulmarus glacialis, assembly GCF_000690835.1. Lineage (NCBI taxonomy): Eukaryota > Metazoa > Chordata > Aves > Procellariiformes > Procellariidae > Fulmarus > Fulmarus glacialis. Next base: position 22,919 of record NW_009218824.1, read on the forward strand.
TTAGAGCAACAGTGGCCAAAATTCTGATTCAATATATAGCAGAGCTGTTAAATCACTTGGGTTTAGGGCATCAAACTGAGGAACAATATTTTCTTCGGCATACTTAGTGACAACAGCAGCATCACTTCTCTCTCCAAAACACAGAAGTTGAGGCCACAGGCTCTCTCACTTCCTTTCAGCTTGGCTCTCTAGAAGGCTAGTTTGGACCTGGGTGGGCTGGGTGTTTGTCAAGCACCTCGCTAACAGTGTACTCTGGTCTCTCTAAAGTCCTGGTATGAGTGAACTGCTCGAGGGAAGGATCATTATCCTTTTTTACCTAAGATGCCACATGCTCCATGCATCCGTCTTTCTACGTAATACTGCGTTCCCCGCTCCCACTAGAAAGAGGCAGCCCATTGAAACAGTTCCAAGCAGCACTGTCAGGGTTACGACTCTGCGAAGTCCTGTGAAAGCAAGAAGTACTGCTCAAGAAGTATGAGCCCCTTCCTGCCTGTGGGATTTTAAATCTACTCCAGGATATTCTGGAGGGAACGCAGCTCAGAGTCTGGTTATGGGTCCAAAGAGATCTCGCAAGTCTGCTTTGGGCCCTTCTGCAAACCTTTTTGACTGCCCTGTGGAAGCTCTAATGGATTTTTAATCTTTACCTCTGTCAGCACTAAAATCACACCCACAGATTAAAAATAAAAATATCAGCCAGCTAAATTATATAGATCTTTTGTTCAAACATACTTTTAAGATTTGCATAATTTAGTATTGCGGTCAGTAATAAACATGGAGAAACAGGGATCCCTTTCAGGAACAGCTAATCATAATAAGGTGGTTATTCAAATGTCTACTTTTGTTTATGGAAATACAGTTTTTAAAAATAGAAAGTGGTTTGGGTTTTTGATCTTCTGTTTAAAAGGAAAAAAGTGATTCAATAGAATTAGTAACACTTGCAGCATATCAATCCACTCTGTCATAGAAATGCAATTTAGCAAAATGAGTGTGGTTGGAAAGTCAGGCCAGAATAACAACAGCTAACTTCAGATCCACCCAAGGCTTGTATGGGGGCCATACCAATTAGCATAATAGTTGTGTTTGTTGGGAAGTGAAGTCTTTGTGCTTGGGATGCTTCCCAATTAAAGAATTGTATTTGAAGTGGGATTTAATTTTAATGTTTCAATGCCAGAATATTTACTTGCTGCGTCTGTTTTCATTTCAAGTGATGCCGAGGTTACATTTTCAACTTGGTACTGCTGTCATCAAGCGTCTCCAGTGTTTTTATTTATTGTAAGGGAGTGACAGTGGAAGGGTAGTATGCCAAGAATCATGGTTTCCCAAAGTTTAACCCAAAATGGATGACCTAAATTGTATAAGGTCCAAGTCATGAAGAATTTAGTAGGTAAAACACCCATTAACATCAATGGGAGAACTGAGAAGACTGAAGAACTGAGTTCTTTCTCAACAAATTTTACATTAGAGATTAGAGAGCTCTATGCCATTAAATCCTGTCAAAAGAATGCACATCAGATAAAAAACAGTCTCTGCTAGATCTTAATGGAAAAACACGTGAATAAACTAGCCACTAAATTTAATCTTCTTTTCTGTTTGCAGACTATCAGTGGGGCATCCATAGTTCCCTTGAACTTACAGATTTATCAAATGTACTGGACAAATATCTTTCTTAAGAATCTATTTGGTTGGTTACAAATATTTAAAATTGGCTTTTCTTGCTGAGGTGTGACTGATTAGCTAAGTCATAAGCTGGTTTGTTTCATCCTTCAAGGAAAATGCTAGCCTGAAACTCCATATGAACTTAAAATGTTATTTCCATGAAAATATTCTTTTGACACAGAAGCCATTTTCCACTAAGATATGTGTCGTAAAACAAAACTGCTTGAATTTTCAGAAAATAAACCAGAGTACAGAATAAGTAAATTCACTGAAATTCAGATCCACTGAGATCTAAAATTAATCCTAATAGTGTTGAAAAAAGGATTACTACTGGTACGTAAACAAATGAAGCAGAACAAAAGCTATCAGTAGTTCCCAAAGCCACCCGAGTTCAGGATGTGGACAGCATGAAGTTTACAACTGGTATTTAAAAATCAATATGACATTTTATGGATAGATAATATGAGTTTAGGGAAATGAACAGATCAAGTTTTGCTATGTCGAGAAGATGCATGGCATAATTTAGTACATTCTGAGGCTGTTAAAGAGTTCATCTTATTAGAAGACAATTATTAGTTGTCCAGGCATATATAAACACACACGTGTGTACAAACATCCTTTCTTGCACTTTTCAGATCTGCACTAATATTTGACTATCCTCAACAACTACTACTGGTTTAAGGTTTGGTATATCTCTGAGTTAAACATGACAGTTTAATATTTATATTTACATGGTTCAGAAGAGACAGAATCAAGACAAACACAAACCCAAGGTTTCCACCCTTGGGACTGACACTATCTGAGAACTGCCAACTTTGAAAGTGATGGAAGAGTGTTGACGGACTGGGGATAAGGTCCAATCAAAGGAATTTTGTCTTATATGAATTCAGTTTTAGAAGTTCCCTGGCTTTCCAATACTCTAAATCAGCCAAACAGACACATTGGAAAGATACCATAAAATAGTTTTTTAAGTGCAGAAAAAGGTCTGCATGCCATCTAAATATATATGGTTTGACAGATCATGGGCTTGATTCTCCCCTCCCCTCGTTTACATCACTGTAACTCTGCTAATCTCACTATAGTTACTTCAAATACACGTTTGTAATGGAGAGTGGAATGCAGCTCTAAATTTGTGTGTGATATAAGCTCAATAAAATATATAAATCTAAACAGTTATTGGGCCGAGCCCCTGAGGTACCTGATTATACAGCAAGAGATAATTGATTTATGAATGCTGAAATTAAACATGGAATGAAACCAATCTGAAGTAATGTCAGAAAGACCTTTGTTGGAGTATATTTTCATCAAAAGAATTTGGAGAAGGAAAGCATCAGCAATAACTGATTAGTTCACAAGCAACAGAAAAATAGTTAGAGTATCATTTGACACACTCAAATAAATTTCTAAGTTTCTGGAGAACCATTCAGGTGTAGTATTTACTGACTGCTTATTTCCTGAAGTGCCCACAATATAATAGGCACTGTCTGAACATGGGGAGCACCAGTCCATTCACGAGTGATCTGAAAATCCAAAATTCTTGTCTGAAATTAATTCTTAATCTAATTCTACAAATATATTTATGAAGCTAAATAATGCTTAATTAAAAATAAACTGGTATAAATTAATAACATTGTCTCTTCATTGCAGAAGGAGTTGCAATTGCAAGTTTTAATTATGGCAATCCATCACAAATCAAAGACTTAACTATGAAGGGCTAAACTGAACTAAGAAATAGAGCATAGCCTCTCTCAGGTGAGGAAGGCCAAGGATTAGTAACTAGAAAAATAGACAGTTGAGGCTCTGGGATAAATATAATTTAATTCTCAGCAGAAAGCAAATAAAAATTAGAAGATACTTGGCTATCAGATATACAAATTTTTATATATACATGTATATAAATGTATATACATGCACATACATACACATATATACATACATACACGTATACATATACATACATACACATGTATAAATATGTATCTGGACTGAAGGATACATAAATAATTCAAAGCTGCTAAGAACCTCAGACTGAGAAAATCTAAAATGTGAAAGTGAACAATGAAATCTCTCAAAATAAGCAATTTTCTAGGACTTTATAGTGACAGATCCAAAACTAATTGAAGACATTCCATACACAAGTTCCTGGAACTCTGAAGCATATAAATGAGTAAAGTTGCAAAAGAATTAAAGCTGAAAGACATAGCTGTATATTTTCCACTGCTCATATCCAGCTCCTCTATCTCAATGAATAAAATGTGTTTCAAGCAATCTTTTCTTTGCTTATTTAACATTATTTTTTTCTTTTTCTTTTTACTAAGGAATACGTACCATGTGTCAGCTTTGTTTCCTTTTCCCACTGCACACAAACCTCTATCTTCTGAGTATGTACATAAGAGAGGGGAAGGAGTCCCTTGTTTCAAAATCCTCTCTCCTGTTGCAGAACGCCAAAGGTATAGAGCCAGAAATCCACCAAGGTTTTTTGGGGGTTTGGTTAGTTGGTTGGTCTTGTTTTGTTTTAAAACCTCCCTACAACCAGCAATATTTCTGGAAAAACTGAACATTGCCTGGGATCACATTCACTTTTTCATGGATCCTTCAGTAACTGCAGAATCTACTCTGAAAGAAATGTTCTAAGGTCAGTGACTTTCTGACAGTTCCCTGCTAGGGATCCAAAAGAGGTTAAAAGAGGCTTAGCTTAACCTCTTCCAAATGAAAGATTCAAATGAAAACAAAATTCAAATTCAAATGAAAACAAAACACTGCCCATAGATAGCTGTGAGCTTTCAACTGCTCTCTTGGGAACCCTGTTTTTACAGATTCTTAAAGAGTGGAACCAAAAAAGTAGGGCTTGCCAAAATATTACTTTCCAGTTTAGTTCATTTTCTGCACATTACTTTTGTAATGTTATCATTATTTGTGGTGTAGCAATCAAGGAATTGTGCTGTTTTGTGATAGATACAACACAGACAAGTAGCAAAATCTCCCTGCCCCTTAGGATTCACAGCCTAGGATGCTGCAGGTGCACACGGCAGACAATGAAGTTGATGTTGGCTGGAAAAAGGAGAGAAATAAAAATAAAACCGGTTGAGAGGAAAAGCTGATTCTCTTCTAAGCCTATCATTGCCAAGCAATTGTGATTTGTAGGCACAGCAGCTGAAAGAGGAGATTTAAGAGAGGATTAAACAATACAGCAGATATTCCCATCAAACTATATGATCTTTTTACTTTAGTTCGTTTTTGGGAGTAAACTCTTTGACAGTTTTTCGTGAGTGAAAAATGAGTCAGTTCCTCAGAAAAGAACAATAAGACCTAATGGAAATGACCGACTTCTAGACTGGAACAAAGGGGAACTGTCATCTTGTCACCTTTCCCAGCACTTCAAGGGAAATGAAAAAATTGTACATCCTTAGGACAAGCTTCAGCTAAGCTAAACATATCACCTATCTGACTCGCAAGCATCCCTGTAAGTTAGGAATTGATGTGCACTGACACAGCAATGTTAGAAACCTGGAACTAACACAAATAGAAATTCTACCACCAGAGTATTTCTAGATGGTAATTAACAACACAAACCACTTGGATATCAGAGCAGTTATAGGAAAATTAGGGGAGAAAGCACATTGTGCATACCAAATCTCTGATAAGGCTTATTTTAAGCAATATTTCCGATAAAGACTCAGGGAAGGATAGTCTTCATCAGCTCTTGCAGAGGGGATCAAAAAGGATTCAGGTTAGAGGCTATGAATCAGGAATATTTTTTCCTATTATTCACAAGGAGCAGTAAGTCTATTAAAAGTTCATGCGATAGGAAATTGGAAATTGTACAGCAACTTCTGTATAGTGAAACTCATCTTTTTAAAGTAAGTTCTGAAGGCAAAGAGGAATAAATCTTTATCAGACTTGTGATGCCAGAAAACCAAGAAGATCTGTGGCCTGTATAGTAGTCCGCAGTTGTTACACGGGTGGGCTTTTGTTTGCAGAAGTGACATGACTGTCAGAAGCAAATGAATGTTACATTTCAGTTTGTTCACAGGAAAGTAGCACGGGAACGGTCCTTTTTGCTCATAGAGTCTATCACCATATAATTTCTTGCACGAACTGAGGTGGCACTATCTCAAAACCCACAAAGGTTTCACTCCCCTGCTATTCTCACAGCTCCAGGAGCGCAGAAGAGAATGTAAACACGGAGCTTTCCTCTCCCCAAACTCTACTACAGAAGGGCAGATTCCCTTCTGAAATCTATAAAAAATGGTACTCTGGGGCCCCGAGACCGGAGGTGGGCGTACAGTCACACCAGTAAACCTGCTTGAGGTTGTCAGACTACTAAAGCCTTACATTTTTGTGGTGAATCATTTTCAGATACAGCCAGGATGAAATAGTCTCATGAGACAGGATTTAATATCGATGGTTCACAAAAAAATACCTAAATGAAGCCAAACTCCTGTACAGAAAAGGCCCCAACTGATGTTTCGCCAAACCAGGAAATGCCTGTAAAGAAACACACATGCACTAAAAACAGCCGTCCCCAGGGCCCTCTGAAAGAGCCATGGTGGAGACAGGATAGCACAGCCAGCTGCAAGCACACCCCAGAGCTGACCCACACCTACAATACCACAGCAGAAAGGAAGCTGGCAAGGCAAGGGTTAAACACGCTCCCAACAGCTAGAACAGCAACCGAGCCAAAAGAGAAGCAACGTTTATTTCGTGACCCTGTTACTCTCTGGTCAAATATACAGAACTGACTGTATCTTAAAAGAAAATCCACAGCTGGTAGTCCTGGCTACCACTATCGTGACCTAATTAACTGAAGGTCTGAGCCTAACATGGGGTTGAATATCTCAGTTCATACTGAAGAAATTACAAAAGCTCTCGGGATAGTCTGGGGGAGTATCTTATCACCCAAGAGAGCTACTCAACGAGCTACCACCCCGCAAAGGCCAGCCCCATGCCGTCACCCCGCACCTGCACACTGGGACACGGGCCACAGGGAGCCGAGGTGACCTCCCCATGGCTGCTCAGCAGGCTAGCGCGGGTGCCTCCGCTTGCGCTCCCTCGGACTGGCTGAGCTTATTTTACAGCCCCAGCAACATCCTAATTCTTCCAAAAACTTTGCGTGCTTTCCTATTTGTTACAGTGGCACCTGCTGGCAATGGCACGGGCAAAAGCAGATTTCTTACTGTTGGGCTAAGCAGATAAGTTTAATTACGACCCAAGGTGTGCAGTATTTCATTTCTCTCTCTCTCACCCTCTCATCCTCTCTTTGAGTCTAATATAACACATTATACAGAACACAAGGAGGCTTGTTAGATTACTGTTGGAAGATGTAAGAATTGGTTAATTTTGCACCATTTCTCCCTGTCATTATAATCTTTGCCACAAGAATGGCTACATTCTGCGAAATGTTCTGTTCTCAGTGCAGTCATTGTCATGTGAATGAGCTATCACAGAATCCTAATGCCTGAGATGTTTTATTCTTACATTCGTGACATTTGTATTTCAGTGACAAAAGCTTCAGCAAGAAAAGGGAATGGAAGAAATGTAATCCAGTCTCTTGATCATTTTTAAATTCTAATTTTATGGTCTTTTCTTTCCTAGATGCTACAGAACAGTTTTCTTCATATGTAAGAAGTCTGTATTTAGAGTAAGAATGAACTGATGAAATCAAACCTCCGGGATGTTTGTATTTTAATGGTTTCTGCATTAAAGACACCGTATCAGTGCAAATTGCTGATAGTTAGGAAAGGTGAAAACCAAGGAATATTTGCTAGTAATTTTTTGCCACTTAGAGTCTATGTGTTCTGTTAAAACTCTGATGAGCTGGACCTTGTATTATACCAGTATATAATAAAAGATCAATTATTTTCAGACATTGATATCAGCCAATGATATAGTTAAAACTAATGTCAGAGTTAATCAGGCCAGGGAAGAGTATCACAAATTATTCCAAATGTGCAGCAATGCAACACTTAGGATCCTCTTCTGCTTTGCTGATTTCAGTGGCAAAAATTACCTGTGATTTTAATGGGACCAGTATCAGGACCTCAGTCCAAAACCTGCTACCCAGTTTAAGTCTTTTTGTCAAGCCAAAAGTCTCTGAAGTGGCTTGCATGAGTAACAGTTTAGATAACGCAGCTCTATTTTCTTTCTCCATCTCAAACATTTTTTAAGCTTACCTTGTTATTTCTGCTGATCCTGGAAAATATAACATTTAGCAGGCAATTTGGTAGGGGTTCCCTAGTACAGACATCAAGGGGCAGAGCAAACAAAACATTCAGATTGGCAGGAGGAGGAAGGGATTCTGATTATTTTTCTTCCAGACATGGGTACAAAATAATTGTTCTTCAATGATCTTTCCTACGGCGTGACCATAAAAAGGTGTCTGAGCTGTCAAAATGGTATTTGGATGGCTGACTGTCAAAGATCTGTTACAGCATCACAACTGGAAATTTTAATTGCATTCAGACATCACACTGGAAAAGTCATGAGTGCATTTTCTCCCTTTCTCTCCCTCTTACATACACATATTCTTTCAGAGGGTAAGATTATATATTTATATATATTTTCACAGCTCCAAAATTGTACAATATTTTAATCTGTCTGCATGTCATGTAATAATATCCTCCTCACTCTCTCACTCTTTAAATAAATGTTTGCAGATTCCACTTTTGATACCAGAACTGCAAGGCCTCATTATTTCTTATTTCCAGAGGTTACAGAGTTTTAATGTTAAAATGTAATCTTTGAGATAGTTTCATTTGCCTAGCCTAACCTTTATGATCAAATGAGTACCTTTTTTACTTTTCAAAATACTAGGATCTCAGGACTCATGCATTCCCTTAATCATTGCTCAATTTCTTTTATCGATGTTCCTTTTTTCCAAAGCAGCTCAGACCTGCAAGATCTGAACTCTAGTCCATATTTTTAATGTCATGGTTCTATAGATAATATTTTTTTTTGATTTTAGTTCACAGGTAACCTACTCAAATATATCTAGATAAGTATTTTAAATTCTTAGATAAAATGTTCAAGTAGTTGATTTTAACTTGCAATAACAAAGAATTCAGAAAAGAAAATCCATAGGGAACAACCTAACAAGTACATGGTTATACTTTTCTACCTATTTTATGGGGCTTTATTTTACTGGGAATCTCCCTGTTTTCATGCACTGCCTTTTGGCTTCAGTTTTCCTTTGATATTTGTCTTTATAATAAAAAAAAATAAAACGGAGATTTATGTTAACTAGAGAAAAGCCACTGGATTTATTACTCTGAATATTAAACGTTTCCATTGAAAATGGATGTTGAGGAGAATAGCTGAGTATTTTTCCCACCATGAATACAAGCAGTCTGTGCTGGCAACCTTCAGATTCCTCATTACTAAGATTAAGTTCCCAAGGAAAAAATAAATGAACAAGGTCTGGTGTTTCCCTCATGGCCTTATAGGGACAGCTTTCAAAATAGTGGTAAGATCTGATCATGCAGACCCTCTATATTTAAATACTTTGCTGCAGCATCTCCAGCTCTAGCATCTGTGGTGGAGTAGTGTGCTGCGGAGGTCCGTAGATCCCAAATCTACCTTGATACGCTACTGTGATAAGAGGTAACACAGGAAAAGCATTTTGCGTTCTTTATATGGCACCTTGTAAAGCAATAGAAATGCTTTCATTTCGAATGGAACACTTTCTGTACGAGGTTTGGGAAGAATGGCATGAAAAGGTTCCCCCTGCCTCCCCCTTCCCCCATTCAACAAGCCTCATGTAAGAAATTTATTACAAAACCTGAGCACCATGCAAATTTACTTCCAGTTATGGGTTAGTTTGGGGTCCAGGAGAGAAATGAGGTGGTAAACTGACTCCTCAAAAGAAGTTTGAAATCATGTGCCAGTCTCTGGTTTTTGTTCTCTTTCAGCTTGGCGGTAATCACGGAATGCTACTCCAGATAGCCTAAACAGACAATATGGGACTACAGGCCAGATGAAGATCATGTACTTGGGATGGTGCAAGCTTTGCTGAAAATTAATCTGGTACAGACACTGGAGTTTTTCAGGAATTTGGGAGAGAAAAAAGTGCAGGGAACACATTTTAGGACAACGTAAATGCAATTCTAAAGATCTTTACTCCTTTTCTTGTGGTTCATTCATTCATTTTTTAATTCAGTCTTATTATTAACTTAGTCTTATTCAACTTGGGGAAGATCTTTAGAATTGCATAGTAGCTCCCACTAAAGTATATTATAATTTGCTACGTGTATTGGTATTTTTTTCCTAAACAAACTAAGCATAATATGAATATTCCACATAACCTACCTGAGACAAGAAAATATCCTGCTAAAAATCAATATACAAGATAGACAAATCTGAACATCTCTTTCATTACAAGAGTATCCCTCTTGATTCCTTTCATAGCTCTCTTTTTTCCTCTGTATTGTCATATAATGTTTTTGGTTACTTATATGGGTGCCTACCTTTTCTAAACCTAAGAGTCAGTACTGTACTACAAGGTAAACAAATTGCAAGTCAGCCTCCTACAAATGATACAGCTATTTTAAATCATAATTAAAAAAATATGCTTGTATTATTTCACTTACTGTCTCTGAGCCTTTTGTGTGCACTCAATCCATGTTTTCAAGTTTTCTTCTATATTCATGAAGACCAGAAACTTAATTTTACTTTGAAATGAAAGCTAAGATTATCAGATGATAATTGATTCCAAGGACTAGACTTTAAGTAAAATACCCGTATCATGAAACTTCTGATAAAATCACTGAAGTTGGCAACAACTGAAGAGTCAGGCAGAGTATCACTTTTTTAATCGCCTTATTATATATACAAAAAAAATCACTACCACAAGTAATAACAAATACTTCTCCATGATCTTCCTATATATTCAGTCAAATTAACAATAATACCTCCATCTGGTAATTACCTCCATCTGTGCCTCCCAACCTATTAACACCTCAACAATATGCAAGAAGGCAGATGTCCTTGATTTATAGGCATAGTACACAGAACACAGGCTCCAACTATGTACACATCAGTGAAATAAGGATGATAGTAATACTCATACCAAAAGATTGAGAGGTTAAATTAATTCTTTTTTTTTCCAAAACACATGGAGATCTTTGCACAAAAGCCAGTAAAATTAGAATTTAATGGAGTATCCACATGTATTAAAATAATGTGAAAAAAAAGTTGTCTTTGCATTCTTTTCAGTTAAATACCAGAGCAAAGATGTTGTGATACGGTTTAGATTTTTGGTCCAACTACTCCCAAATATTCATTCATCTGTTGGCTTCAGAAGAACCTTCAAATATCCAAAAAGATAATTTCCTACATCATCTTGCTAAGGTTTAGAAAGCATATTGTCTGCAAGGATATAAGCAACTAGGGGACAATGCTTTGCTTCTTCAACTTGTATTGACCTCAACTGGGAACTGAGAGTACTTCTCATTTTACTATACCTGAAACAAAGGAGGCCAAGAGAAGGGAGAAAAAAAGAAGATGATCAAAGAGGAATTAAAGACATGATTTAGAGAAGGAAAAAAAAAAAGGTAAGACAGGAAAGTGAAGTAAATAAAAACAGAAAATGAAAAAAAAAAAAAAAGGAGCTCAAAGTGAAGCAAAGGACACAGAAACAAAAAGCAAAAATACTGGCAAGGTAGAGGCCTGGGGATTGCCTGAAGAAAAAAAAGGAACAAAAAAGTCTGCAAAAAAAGGAAAGCAGGGAAGAGGGCGACAGAGGACAGCTGGGACAAAAACATGAAGACTAGAATCATAACAGTGTTAAATAATATTTTTTTCTACTTTTAATTTCCCTCGGATAAGTTATTGCAAAACAGCTTATTGCACAACAATGTAGTGATAAATATCAAAGGTTAAACCTCTTTTGGAAGAAAACTAAAATGTGAGTCAATTCCTTTGTTCTGGACCAGACGGTAAGAGCAAGTATATGCTACATTGCCCAAATAAGAACTCTATAAGCTCTTTATCTTACTGCTGGTATCATAAGAGTTCATAACTTTCCTTCAAAGTAGTACATACCAACCAGTATATGTTTTGGTGGAGCATTGGTTTAACTCATGATAACAATTCTTGGGTTCCTGATGGGACACATACTATTCTTATTATTTTCATTTACTTGCTTTTCTTTCACATTAGCAAAAGCCAGGCCTCCCTGGCTAATTTGGAAAGCTTTTGCATTCACAACCCTATCAGGAGAGCTTGCACAGCACTGTCCCAGAAAGGCAGGTAAGCAAGACACAAACCAGGTCAGCAGTAGTGGGACACTGGGAGTGCAAATCTTGCTAAAGCAAAGGCAAAGCTGGCATGGGTTTTCTCACAGGGCCCTGAGAGAGTAGTACCTTCATTTTATCAGAGAATAAGCATGTGCTCTCTTCCTTCTTGTTTTAATGTTTCTGTACATTGCCTACTTTACTCTCCAGCACCTCTGCTTTGCCAGTAAAGCAGGCTCTGAGAAGAACTTATACAAATGAGTTCATGCTTGAGCAACTCGATTAACTTCTGTGATGAAATGACAAACTTGGTAGATGAGGAGAGAGCAGTGGATATTGTCTACCTGGACTTCAGTAAGGCTTTCGACACTGTCTCCCATAAGATCCTCATAAACAAGCTGATGAAGTATGGGCTGGATGAGCAGACAGTGAGGTAGACTGAAAACTGGCTGAATAGCCAGGCCCGGTGATCAGTGGCACAAAGTCCAGTTGAAGGCCAGTAAATAGCAGTGTACCCTTGGGTCAATACTGGGTCCAATCCTGTTTAACATCTTCGTTAATGATCTGGATGATGGGGCAGAGTGTACCCTCAGCAAGTTTGCTGATGACACAAAACTGGGATGAGTGGCTGATAGGTCAGAGGGTCGTGCTTCCATCCAGAGGGACTTCAACAGGCTGGAGAAATGGGCTGGCAGGAACCTCATGAAGTTCAAGAAGGGAAAGTGCAAAGTCCTGCACTTTGGGAGGAACAACCCCAGGCATCAGTACACGCTGGGGCCACCTGGGTGGAAAGCACCTTGGCAAAAAAGCGTCCTGGTGGACACCCAGTTGAACATGAGCCAGAAATGTGCTCTTGTGGCAAAGGAGGTGAATGTTACCGTGGACGGCATTAGACAAAGCATTGCCAGAAGGTCGAGGGAGGTGATCCTTCCCCTCTCTAGCCCCCTATCCAACCCGGGTGAGGCCACACTTGGAGTGTTGGGTCCCATTCGGGGCTCCCCAGTACAAGAGAGACATGGACATATTGGACATACCGGCCCTTCCTTCCAGAGGGAGCACGTCTCCTTTGAGGAAAGGCTGAGGGAGCTCCAGCTCTTCAGCCTGGAGAAAAGGAGGCTCAGGGGCAATCTTATGAATGTATATAAATACCTGAAGGGACGGTGCAAAGAGGACAAAGCCGGGCACTTTTCAGTGGTGCCCAGTAACAGGACCGGAGGCAATGGGCAAAAACTGAAACACAGGAGGTTCCCTCTGAACATCAGAAAACAGTTTTTAACTATGAGGGTGACAGAGCACTGGCAGAGGTTGCCCAGGGAGGTTGTGGAGTCTCCATCCTTGGAGATATTCAAAAACTGTCTAGACATGGTACTGGGCAACTAGCTGTAGGTGACCCTGTTTGAGCAAGGGAGTTGGACCAGATGACCTCCAGAGGTCCCTTCCCACTTTGACCGTTTTGTGATTGTGTGATTTTTTTTTCATTTTTCCCTTTTTCCCCCAACTTGCTTCCTTAGTAGTGAGAAAAGCCCTCTTTACCTTACCTGTAAAGACCTTTGCTGCAGCCTCCAAATTACACTTCCAGGTAGAAAGCACTCCCAAGAAAAAAACTATTCACAAAAGTTAGCTATCATAGACAAGTGATTATTCCATTCTGTGTCTCATTTTTTTTTTTTATTCTAATTCCAAAGGATTTGGGACCTCCAAGCTGTGCAGAAAGCTACTTCAGAAGCCTATGATCAGGTCATCTTATAATTGGCTTTCACATCTTCCTTCTCTTTGCCTATCTGATGCCTCAGGTTAGGTCTCCATCTAGGCTGGTGCAATCCCAAATGGCTTCAATGACACTCTGCACTAGTCCTGTTTTGTCTGTAGGAAACGGATTGCAGGACTGTAAACATTCCAGGTGTGGGCCCTCTGTTTTACAGTACTTAGGGAAATGGGTCCTCAATCCAGATTAATTAAAATAATAGGTAAGATTATAGACAGTCGCATTTGTGTTTGTTTGTTTAAATTAATACTACTCAAACAGCATAATACTGTAAAATTATTATTTTCTGAAGAAGGCATTAAGCTAGTGATCTTGTATGTTAACAGCATATAGATTTTATAGGACCCTTGGGCCCTCTGTTTCATGATGCTAAAACTATATTTTAAACACAAGTTCCCTCTCTTACATATGTTTTAATTTAAACATGGAAGGTATGGGATATGACCTTGTGTTCGTTCCAACAGTTGGATGTTCCTAAACCAAAAGGCCAGCCTATTAACAAATTGCCCAATAAAAATATTTTTAGGGAAACTAAGTCAACCATGAAGACAAGATGCAAAAAACTTGCCTGTTAAACTACAAAGACTAAAAGCTATGCCCGAAAAGCCATAATAATAATAAAAAAATAAAAAAAAATAGTGATTAAAGTGATAAATTGTGAAGCTTCAGCTCCCTTTGTCACAAAACACAGAACCTACTTTATACCAATTGCTGCTGGCTTCTGTCTTAATTGGACAATTGCCATTGTGCTCATACTCAGGAATTCCATATTTCAACGTTTCAAAGATTGACTGCTGCTGGCTTGCACCCTCCCCCATTCATTCATAGGGAGCTTTGAAAGGTGGTCTGCTTTGACATGTACATCATTAGACAGAAGAGGGGAAGCAAGATATCAATATCAGAAATGAGCAATAGCAGGAAAAGAATGTGGCAGGAAAAGAAAACAATTAGAAACAGTTTGGTGTCCTGAAGTAAAAAAAAAAATAATAATAATAACTGTCAAGTTGGGATGACAGAATCCCATGTAGAGAAACGGAGAGGCAAAATACAATATACTTACTCACTGGCCAGCTTTATCAAAGAAATAACACTGGAAAGCCTGCTTATACAGACTTTGATGAGAGTGCCTAATGTAAGAATTCTTGGTCTGAGATTTAATGATCTTGCCTACCTTTTGGCTAATACTGTAGAAATAAAGTACAGTTCAGGGATAGACAACATTATTTTCAAAAAATGTATCTCTAGTTTTATCCAGCTTCTTAGAAAAGTCTGCCTCAGAACAGAACATAGCACTCCCAGATTTAAGAGGAATGGTGACTTTTGGGAAGTAAATAAAAAAACTTAGCATCACAGCCATATTTAGGGTAGAAACCTAAGATTCATCCTCAGCTACAGAGCAATCATAACTGCTTCAAGCACAAGTTATCTATTGACTATTTCATCTAGGATCCTACTACCTTTGTATACTAGTCATGGGATTACCACAAATATCCAGGATTGGGCTGATACTGCTTCTAGAGACATCGATAATACAACTCCTATTAATTTTAAAGACAGACAAGCTAAATCAATGCTAAGAGCTTTTGAAAATCCTCTCCTAAAGGTTTTATACGATATTCTCCTGCCACCTAAATTATAGCAGACATAGTAGAATCTCAGGTTGCATTCAATAATTTGTTTGATGTAGTGCTTACTCTGTTTATTTAAAAATAAAAGCAAAATTCCCAAATGAAATAAAAAGTTTAACTGGTTTTTAAGCTTTTATTGAATTCTTCTTAGGATGACAGATCCTGTTGTTTGAAGTTCTGCAGGATCAATGCACAATATTTTGCTAACCTTTTTTTGGTTCCAGTTTGCTTGGGTTCTCACTCACAAAATTTCACTTTCAGGTTCAACCTCACTTAAAAGTTCAGAGTGAATTTCAGCCAAGTCCACTAACTGTGATCTGGTTTATGTTAAAGTCAGCCCATAAACTGCTCAAAACCGGGCCCGGATTCTTTTGAAACTGGGCCTAAGGTCTATGTAAAAGCAAACTCAAGAAAATGTTTTGATGAACCTCGGTTGAATATTTCAAAGTCTATAATGAAACCTGAAACAAACCAAATTCCAATTTGTTTGGGGCTTCATACTGAAAGCATTGTATCGCTCCATCAAACCGATGACATTTTACCACAACTTTAACAGTGAAAGATTTTTCTTCCCATAATTTCCCCCAAACCCCTTGGCTGCTGGAAACAGTAATGTATTACCATGGATACAGATTACAACGTGGGGTGTGGGGAAGAGAGTGGAGGTTACAGCATATAAAGAGATTTCTTTGGAGTTGGCATTTGGAGCAGGGAATCAGACAGCACAAGAGCTTTTTTTATTCAAATATATCCAGATCATAAAAAGGTTAATTTCAAGAAGATGAGCTGAAATAGATTGCATTTTTGTTTTTGTGTCTTTGGTAGAGCCATCTTTTTCTGGAAAGCAAAATGAAAACCTTCACATATTTACTTGATTTAGTTTGGAGAAAGAGCAATTTAAAAATTAGTAATTTGATTGTAAATGCTTTCTCCTTTCAGCTGGGCAGGGAGGAAATTGAAGACTATCTTGTTAACTATAGAAATAGTCAGGCTTGTATACCTCTGCTGAGGTCTGACATGGCTGAGTGCAAACATGCTCATATGCTTTGCTGTTTTGAAAACAGAGCCAACCATAGCTTTACCATCACCATGTGCAATAGTGAAAAAGAAGCCAAGAAGTACAATCTGGAAAGTACAAAGATGGGTAGTGACGGACTTTCCAGGGAAGCAGCTAGGCCCTCTTGTAAAGGACATGGCTCTTCTAAAGATAGGGACAAGTAACAGGAGAGATAAAAGTGGTTTTTTCCATACTAAGAGCGACCAACAAGATCCTTCAAACAATTCTACTAAAATAACCTAATGGAATAACCCCTACTAAAATCTGCAGGAGTGAAAAAGGTAAAATTCCACAGAAGTTACCCAGAAAGCCTTTTCTACTTGTAAAGATAAAATGTAAGGGAAAATGACATTATTTCGATATATTTTAATCCATTCCATTTAATTGTATAGCAGCCACACAGGTATTTTTCCTCTATACTTTCTAGGCTAGTTCAAAACCTATTGAAATATTATTTTCCACTCCTTCTGTAGGAGTGCTCTTGAAGTGATCACAAAAAGGGGTAGTGTCCAGTCCAGAGAAAAGGTGAGGCTCGTGCTACTCTTTCTGCCACTGAAAAATATTGGTGTGAAAAATATTTGCACACCTGCAAATACACGTACATGTAGTACAGCTGTTTTTGTTAGGGCTGCTGAAATATACTTCCCAAAGAGAGCAACCATGAAGCCAATCAAGATCCAGGAAAGGCCTAATTGTGCTACCACACAAGCCCGTGACAAGGCTTGCCCTCAGCTTTACAACAGCAGAATCTGTCCCAGAAAAATTTGCAGCAAATGGGTGATCAAAAATAGAGGGATTAACAAGTTTATTTTAGAATTAACTTTTTCTTCAGTGAAGATTAATATGTCAAGCTGAACACTAAGTAGAGGTCAGTGCTAAAAGACCACGACACTAATCACGGGAATGTGTTGGCGCAGACATTGATGTGTTGCAGCAAATGTTTCTGGAGGAAAGCAGAGAGCAGTTTCTCCCAAGCTGCTGGCCGCCAGGAGCCCTGCAGCTGCACCGCCAGCTCTTCTCCTCCCAGGCTTTCCCTCCCCTTCACAGCCTCCTCACAGGCTGCTTTCGCCCCGTGAAACCATCCCAGATTTCACCAGCGCCAAAGTCCTGCTGCTGTCCTCATGAGGGGCGAGGTTCCTGCTCTCCATTAAAAAAAACAGATGCAGCTTCCATGCATCTTTAGGAAACAGAGGATGATAGTGTCAAAAAGAAAGGAGACAGTGGCTTTTCTGGAGCTTTAACCCTCAGCATTTTATTTAGGCAAGAAGAATCATATAATTTTTCAGTCCTTGGCATGATCATTTTTAAAGACTTTTAATGTGATCGGTTCTATTATTGAGGAGCACTTACTGAGCTCCTGCAGCACTTACTCCAGGATATGAGATACCAGGGCCTAAATGAGCAACACCCTCAAAATGAGGAAGAGGAGGATTCCCTAACCCTGAAGACAGACAGCTCCGTTGCAAGGCAAAATACTTCTACTTTTGCTTTAAAGAGACACTGTTGTGTTACAGCCCTTAAAGATGCATTTCTAAGGGACACAATATAAGTTTGTTACGGGAATTCTTAATTTTCTGTTACTTACACAAGGCAGCAATCCTGAATTGTCCACAGCACACAGGCACATTGCTGCTTCCGCAGGATTTAGCCAGCTGTAACACGCGGTCCATGCACTGATCAGCAGTTCCCCACCTAAAGCTGCGTATAAGGGGAAAAGCTTGGATGGGTGATGCTCCCGAGACAAAAATGTTTGGAAGACATGGCATTATATTCAAGACCAAATCAGACTCCTGCACCTCAGATCTATTCAGCTCAGAGGACAGAAATTTATTCTAAAGTTTTCTAGAATGCTTTCCAAATTTGAGAATTCCTCATGCTTCACTGTATGTCCTGAACAGCCCCTCGGTCATATCCCTTTGGCATTTGAAACTTTCACACAGGGAGAAAGAAAGAGGTGAGGGGAGAAATATTTAAGTCAAGTGGAGCAATGAAACTTGAAATATATACAAACCTGCAAATTACCCACACAGAGGTGTGATATCAGAAATACCTAATGTTTCCCCTGATGCTCAAACTGCCTGCTCTAAGTTGGCTGTGTCATTGTAAGGTATTTATCACTGCAAAACCTCATAGAACATTTTCACCTTCGTAAATATACACACTTATTCTGATGTGCCTTAAAACTGCAAAAGGGAAAGAAAAATTCATTTTCATCTTAAAAAATCAGCAAGATTACAACTCATCCCTTTATCCTGGGATAACTTATTGGGTTTTCTTCCATCTCTGGGGAACAATGGACTCCTAGTCTGTATGCTGCAAAACAGAGGTGCGTGATAAGGATAAAAAAGCAGGACCACTGTACGGAGTCACTAGAATTGAGAACAGCAGCATATTCATTTAAAGAAATGTCTTTCCTCCACAATTCCTTAATATACATAGCAGAAGTTTGGAGGTTCTTTCGTGGGACCCTTAACCTTAAATAGATTTACACAGTTTACGCAGCTCACTAAGGCTTGGGGATCCTCCAAAGTTGCAGGGTTTTTCCAACTGCTATAGAAAGGTTTTAGTGAAACCTGCTGAAAGACACAGATATGGAGGCTGGCAACCACCAAGAGGTAAAAGGATAGAAAGCAGAACGCGCGTCTGCAAACAAACAGTCACACCTCCAGAAACACGGGCACATAACACAAGAGCAGCTATATTGATTATCAGATAACATTTGACACTGTTAACAGATAAGCTCTTAGGCCAAAGTTGTTGGTTATCACATATGTATCACTACACACTATTTTAGCTTTAATAGTCACTCTGACAGAGAGAAGGAGTGAGGCACATAGATGATTTTCGAAGAGGGAAGGAAAGGTTTTAACCTCTAACACCAATTGACAACTTTGTTCAAATCTTTCTTGACCAAAAAAAAAAAACAAACCAACAACTATGAAACCTAACAAGACATCTTCATGGAAAATTACTGAGTCCAAAAATAATATCCTTTTGAATGAGCAGTGGAGGCTACCACAGCATATAAGGGAAATAAGAAAGCAATTAAGATACCTTTGTTAAGGAATTTTTAACCTGTCAGCAATATATGCCTTTTGTTCTTCAATCTTTTAGGTTAATAAAATCAAGGCCAGTTCCCTTAGAGATGCTGAAGCTATTAGATATCTGTAAAACTTAATGTACCACAGGGACCATGTAAGAAAAAAACGCACTTAATTGAGTGTTCAGAGCCAGAGCCACCCATTGTGAGTATATTCTGGCAATTGAGATGTTATTATTGCCAAGGCTCTGCCATATGATGATATAAATGCATCTTTCCTGAATGAGAGCTCTGAATACATGGGTGAAAAGGTGGCTGCATTCCTTAAAAAGAAGGGCTGGAGCTCTTCTTTTGCATTTTGTCATTGCCATCCATAAGAAGCAGTAGTGTCATTAATGGGATTACATTTCTGACAAATTCATGAGTAAATCTGGTAAAAATGACTTTCCAAAATGAGAGATATTCAGTATATCCTAGTCTGAATTTGCATTTCTAATAATGTCTCTGTCTAAATGGTAACCTTATTATCAGTCTCTCAGCACTGTGTTCAGTCCTTGTGAAGAAACAAAGACACTCCTTTCCTCCTTACTTCATTTCTCCTCTCTGGATGAATGATGTATGAGCTTTTCCAAATGCTTTCAGCATATGAAGGTTCTATTTAGCTATGCACTGGAAGCGTTAGGAGTGAATGAAGACAAAGGAACCCAAACAGCAGCACTAATGGTAATTCAGACTCTGATTACTGATCCAAATTAGACTGGACAAACCGAGAAAGGCATGGGTTCTTTCAAATAACGGTGAGCTACAACAAAATCCATATTTATCTCATGTATCCAGTGCTCTACATTCAGATTCTTGAGTTTCAGTAGAGAGAACAAAACCTGATACAAAGCTAAACTCCTCAGGTTTAGCTCCAGGTTATTGATCTTCACTCAAAAACTTCTAACACTAAGTAGGAGTACGTGAACTGGAGGAAACATTGCCCTCAGGGGACATTTGTCCAAGGCTGCAGTTCTCACATAGGGGTTTTTATCAAGTGTATACACCTATTCCCTTAGGGACTGAATATACAGTCTCAGTTCTCTTCAGGCTGGAAGTCTCACCTTGCTAGAGCACAGGTTCTGCATAACTAGCAGAGCCCTGGAAGCCTGCCCCCACAAGCTGAATATACACAAGAAAATATTCCCAAGATTCCCAATATATTTTGTCTTTGGGGGGGTGGCAGGGAGAAGCACTTTTTTAGAGCTTAGAGGATTTTTCAGAGAAAAGAAAAAGAAAGTTTTTTTGGCAGCAGATGTGAACAGGTTACTGTAAGATTAGTCTTCTTCAAAGTCATAGAAATGCTGATAGAAAATGAAACCATTAAAGAATTAAGAGATGGTAACACAATCAAAGTCAACACAGTTTCATGGAAAACAGATCTTGTCAAAGAAATCTGATTTTTTTAAACATGATTTCCAGTGTGCTTCCTTTTTATAAGGAAAAAATTGCCTTTCACCTCCCCCCCCCCACCTTGGCATTTAGCACAACATCTCCATTAACATTACACACTCTGACAACAGTATTTATAAGACTCCACAGGGTATTTCCATCCTTTCCAGTCATCCTATCCCTTGTAGTTGCATTTACATTTGTAAAAAGTCCTTTCATCAGCTCTTCCCCATACTACTCCTTCTGGAAAGGTGGCTGTTCCAGCATGAATACTTTATTATACCATCTTGCCTAACTAATAACTTCCCCACCGTTCCCTGGGGGTATACACTCACACATATACACACTTACTATAGCCCAACATCGGACATATGAGCATGAGCTTCAGGGGCTTTTGAGCTTCCCTCTGAACAGCAAATGTAATAACTCTTTACATAAAATGTTACACTAGGCCAGCTTCCAAACAGAAGAATGCCAGAGACTAGTTTTGGATGTCTGAAAGCTTGATTTTGTTCCTAATATCCTGTGGAAGCTTGGTCAAATCCTGTACCTTCTGTGTGCCTCAAGATGCACCTGTGAAGTGAGGAGGAGAATTGCAGATGCAAAAGGACATCCAGTATTTTTTGAGGTACAGAAAGGCATACAACAGAGAATAAAGCTTATAAATAAAAGCTATGAGAAAAGGCATAGCAGGCTTCAAAATAAGGTATGTTGGAAGGGGTAGGGGTCAGCATTGAAATAAATTTGGCTGTAGGCATTTCAATTTCAAGATAAGAGATGTTGAGGTGGTTAAGGGAAACTGATTAGATTAGTCATTTATATTCATCGGTAGAGAATGTTAGCATGAAGAAGGGACATCTAGAAAAGGGAATGCAGTTAGCTCATGTGTAACTAGTAATGAAAAAGATGTGTCTATCACTGGGCAGTCAAATTGGAGTCTGTATCAAGCTGCTTCTCTCTGCCCTACCCACTCTCTAACAAGAAATCCCACTTCTTTGCATCCATCACCTCCCCAACCTGACTGCCACTAACCACACACCTGAATTCCCACAGGACAGAAAATATCTTCAGATTTTGGGGAGCTGTCTGAAAAATAAAGGGGGATAGAAACAACCCTTATTCTCCGGCCTGACAAGATTTTGTTAATTGAGATTGGATGCATTCCAAAAGAGAGTTGGACTCCTGTTTGTGTAAAGGGTTTCTTGATGGTCCCACAAAATGCCCAATGGCCTGAAAAATCCCTGTTTCACGACATAACCAGTTGCTTAACTTAGACACTCTATGCATTTTTGTTAGCCGCTGCAGAGAGAGGATCTGCCACTCAGGACATAGCAAAACCCTGTCTCAGTTCAGAGTGGAGCACAGATGGGAGGGAACAGTGATTTTAATTCTAGGAACATTACTGTCCTTGTGCTAGATGGAAGTATCTGAGGTTTGTTGCAATGATAATTCAAGGTTTCTGTTTATATGTGCTCAAGAGGCCAACGAGCAAGCTGCAGACTCACACGCCGATGCCTGTGCATGGGGCTTCCCTATCCCAGCCTGCAGGCAGCGGCACAAGTGCCTTGGCAGCTGCTTGCCTGGCAGGCCCCAGAGGGTGAAATTAAAGACATTCTTTAAAGTTTCACTTTTTTTAAGTGCAGGACTTAAAGTCCTGCATTTTTGCAGAACATCTGCCATCTGGGCTGTTGTGCAGAATGAGCTGAAGTCATGCATCCCTATGACTTGAGCCAGGCTTTTCAGATCAGAATAGACTCTGACGCCTGTTTCTTCTATGGGTCAAGCATGGATAAAGACACATTAAAAAAAAGCTTTCGTAGACAGTAGCAAAACTGAGAAGTCATATCATAGCAGTGCACTGCTTCGTAAATTATGTACAGTGACTCGCATTATTCACAGAAGGGCCAAAAGCAGAGTTTAGGGGAAAGGAAGGAATGTATATGGCTTTCCCCTCTTTGGCAAAATGCAATGAACCAAGATATTGGTTTTGTTTAATTAGCAAAATCTTACCAGGCCAGAAAGTAAAGAGTTTTCCTACCCTCCTATTTTAATAACCAGCTCCCTGATTCTGTCATTAATGTGACATGGTGTGCTGAAACAGCTTTGCAGTCAGAAAAGGAGTATGACAGAAGGATCCTTCTGTTTTCTAGCTAGTAATTACTGAAATATAAAGATCTGCATTATTAAATTTCCACAGAATGAGCCTGTGGGTAATACAAAACTAAAGGAAGCTTAACAGGATCCAGGGACAGCATCCAAAGTTCCCTCCTGTGAGGCAGGCATATTTCTCAATATTTTTTCCCCAACTTTCATCAAGTGTACTTCTTGTTAAAAACTATTACCTGGTGTCTAGGGTTCTTTTTAAGCCTAGGATCTAGATATTTTCTCTGCTCTGCTGATGGACACAGGCAGAACAGGCTGATGCCATGCAAGATCCCTAGAAAAAAAGGTGGAAAGTCCTCTGTATTCCTACTTATATCTGAAGGGCTTGGCGTCTGTTTGTTTTATAACAAAGAGGGATAGCTGGTCATAGGTATGTAGCTTGCCTGAGTAGTGCCTTCATCAGGTCAAGTTTTGTGTCAAGCTTTTTTAGACCTGGAAATACAATTCGGGTTTTTGGAGGAATGCACGCTTTTCAGGGATAATATTTGCCTGCTGTTGTATTGCCACAATCTTGAAGAAAAAAAATGCATATAGAATTTCTGAAACAGCAATGCTTTTCTAGTCTTTATTGTATTGAGAAAGAATAAATACTTAAGTGAGTCAGACCTACCAGTTATTAATGAGAAATCCAGCAAGCATTCATTTGGCTGGCCACCTTGACAAGGGTTAATCACACATTTCCATAACCTGCTTGCATAGCTCTTCTCTATATACTATGGACGGCTCTGGAAGGTCAGGCTTACAGAATCCTGTACGCTCAGACTCTAAAGCCCTGCAAAACACACATGACTCACATCTAATTGTTAGCATTTATCATTTTTATATTCTGAGTATACTCAATAAAAGGGGATTTACTCTGTTGATGCGACAGTTGAAATATTTTTTGCTTAGATGTAAGCAAGAGGTTATGATCGCTCAGTTTTCTGATTGGTACAGGCACATTACAGCACCGTGTTTCAAGTGTAGAGGTGTTACAAGGGAATAGATGATAGAAATCTTTTGAACAATAACTTTGTATGAATAATATACACAGTACTGTATACGCACACACACGTGCCCCCTTGAATTCTAATATGAAAATGCAGTCACATCCTACACAAACTTGCTCTAAAAATGAGATGGAAACACGCTCGTAATGATGACTGTGTGAGAGAGTCACAGGTTAAATTTTCTCACCAGTTTAGCAAGACAAGAGAGAGAAAGAGAGTGCAAACTAAAGAGAGTTCCCTGGGCTAATTTTCTAACAATCAATCAGCTGGTTATTCCTACTAAAAGAGAATGAAAGCAAAAGGGATAGAGGATTGTTATAATAAATATAAACTACCTTCAGCCAGGAGAAACTATATCAAAATTACTGGGGAAGTAGGAGAAAAGGGATGCGATCTGTTGTATTAATTGCACTATAATTAGTTATATACGTCCTGCATCCACTTCTCATAAATGTCTTCCACTTTTTATATGAAAAATGCTCAGCATTAAATGCAGGAGCTGTTGTCCAAACTCATATCCATTATATTCTGAGATGTGTTTCCCATACATTGCTGGTATCCATTAGCTTTTAAAGACTAATTAGCACGAATTCTAGATCAGTGTGGGCTGGACTAGTTCATGTCACATTTTTTTAAAAGGCAGGAAAGGAACAGATGTGTATGTGTTTGTGTATGTCTTTACCCTGTCTTCTGTGGGTTGTTTACACAGAGAATCACTGAATAAGTTTACATTAATTTGAAAGCTGTATGTCCGGGCTCTCAGAGCCCAGGGCCTTGAACTAGTTGCATCCATACTGCCTTTTGGCCAGAGCTCAAGTGTCAGTCATTCCCACCAGGTATATACAGTTTTTAACTTACAACAACGGTTGCACCCACTCCAAACAGCACAAGATCTAATGTGCAGAGACTACAGCCTATCTAGTGTTTATAGTCAGGATCCAAGCTAGCAGGACAGTACAGACATACATGCTATGAATACAATCTTTCATTATATGCATATATGTATTAACTAAGCAAACAAACTTACTTACAGAAGTTTCATTTGAGTAAGGCAAGGAATATTCCTCACCTCAGGTTTGTCCTTCACAGCTGGCTCCTGCAGTACAGTATATACAGACAAAGACTTTGCCATGACATCTGCCTGATCCTTGAATAAACATGGCTGTGAACACATGTGCTGTTTCTGCTTCTGTATTTGTATTAGGGCAATGTATTCAACTACAAAAGTCATGTGACCATTAAAATACAGTCTGCTTTAAGATGTCCTTTTCTGTTTAAGGACGAAGTTTAGTAGGAGGAAGAAAAAGAATAATGTATTTATTGTACATTCAGAAAACAGAAACTGTGAGTAGTGTTTTCCCAAGGAAAGAAAAGAAAATACTACTGTTTATTTTATGTGCAGCGATTTCTCAAACAAAGTATAAAACCCCTAGATCTACAAAGACCGGTGTGGATGTGGCAGTGAAAAATGGTGTATTCCTTTAGCTATTTCTAACAAAGGCCCTGCTCCTATGAAGAAACCTGTAAAGACAGATACTTGCACTCACGTGCGGCTCCTTCTGAAATAAACATGACTTGAAGAAGATTCCTTTTATCCTAGGGACTAAGCACTCCCTCCATTTGGAAACTGCACAGCCACAATTCTGCTATCTCCTCCTATGTTGCCCATACCATGCTAATAGAGAAAAAGTTCTGGGGGAGCAGATACCCTCCCTTACATGTAGTTTTATTACAACACATCCCAGTTCACACTGTACGTATTAGACTATGTGCTATGCCAAATCAAGCACTTTTTTTTCCAGGGGAAATCTGCAAGTTCCAGGGCTGAGCACAAACCACTTTCTACAAGTACCCACCACTCTGTCCCCAGCGCTGCCACGTTTGGTCAGAGAGATTATAAGAGTCTTTTGGTGCCCTGGTTGGATGAGCATACAGTTTAAAGATAAACACTTGCACATTTGAATTTTCATGTGAGAATACTTGCCAATATAACTGCAGATTCCCTCTCCGCAAATATGCAGGCAAACCAGATTGACTGTAAAATACTCATGAAATTGTACGTGTGTATCTGAAAACAAGTGCAATTAAATATGAAAGGAAACCTAATGCAGAATATTTGCAATGTCTGTTCACCTCTATTATTTTCTGCAGCAAAGGTCTGCGTGTGCCTGTGAACCTATGAAAAAATTTAATTCTATATTAATATTAGGTGAAATGAAGTAGAATCATCAGCTTCATTTGAGCAAAAGTGGAAGAGGCAACTGTATCTGATCAGAAGCAAAAAGTCGCTCAGCCCCAAATTTAAAAGACTGGTAGATAAAACTCTGTTTCAGTCTATTAGGTATCTCTCCTTTTTTTTGGTCCTCTTTCCTTCAGATCAGCTTTCTCCTTTCCAGGGCCCAGTAATGGGTTAATTGCATGCAACACATGTTCTTGTAATCAGTGAAGTTTGTTTTCATCCAGGTGCCCTTTTAAGGGGAACTTGCTTGTCTTCTCTGGTGTTGGATCAGTAAGAAATTTAATTAGCAGCCAGAAACATTGTTACTGAAAGAGTCAAAACCTGAAGCAGATAGTTCCCAAATGTAAGACTTGTAGCAGGACAACTAAACTAACCCAGCACAGACTCAGGTCCTTTGGGATGACCTATTCCCTCCCAGAGCTTCAGGATGGAGAGAGTCACCAGCTCTGCTCCTCATTATTATTGTCTCAGCTTACTGCTCTAAAGAGAGGGGTAGTGGGAGGATAAGAGAGGTGCTAATCCACAGAGCAAAACACAAAAAGATTTACACCAGAGCTGAGTAAATATGGGTAAAGGAATGAACCCAACATCTTTTTGAACAAAATCCTCTGTAAGTAATTTGCTTGATAAAACACAGCTCGCATTTGGGCGGGGAGCTATGTTAGCAGACAGAGTGGAAATAGCATGAAACCTCCTTTAAGATGGTTTGCATAATGTCAAATAGGTTAAAGAAACCCTGCTTCCTAAATTAAAACCATATTATACTTAAAGCAAAAATTTGGTTTGGACAATGGTAGTGGAAAGAATGACTAAATAATATAACTGTAATTAATTGTTCACACGTGAACAGTATATAATGTTTGTGATTGCCTAGAGTGTGTAATGTACATAGGGAAGTAATTGACGTGTGCTTTTGTATTGTCTGGGCCATCGAACAGTGCCAAATCAGGGAGGAAAGGGGAAGTACGTGTTCAGAGTTTATGTATCTAGGAAGGCCCATGGCAGCTTTAGATGGGTCTCCAGGAACATGTGTGTCAAGTCAAGAATTCTTCAAGAATAATAGCTTGGTTCCCCCTTCCAAATCTGTGTCCCAGCAGCTTCTCCTCCTCGCAGCACAAAAAAAAAAAAGAAAAAAAAAAAAAATCTAAAATATGGTTATCTTTAGGGCGCCATACGCAGAACAAAAACACCTAACTGAAACCAGGACCTGGACCTGCCTTTGAGGAGAAAGCAAAGATTTCCAAATGCCAGTCTTCCTCTCTTGATCTCATATACTTCTGTTGTTAGTGAAAACTGTAAAACAGTATTTACAAGGTTCTGCACAGCATGAGGCTGTTTGTACGCAGCCTGGCAGAGGAGAGTTTGTTCTCTATACAACAGTGCAACCTAGTGGCTTGGAATAAAAGCTTTACCATTCATCCGCAAAGCTGTTTGACATCTTTTGCAGATATTTTAGTATTAGAAAAACAGTACTTGCATCAAACACTCTTGCTTTACAAGTCATTCCGTTACCTCGTTAGGACGGGCACAGCAGAGACGCCTCTTCATTAGCACGGCAGAATTTCTAAAGAGTTGGAAAAACACGAGCAATGAACTGTGGGAGGGTAAATGGTAGGTTGGCATTGGGTTGCGCCTTGCAGGCTATTACTCAGGTTGTGTAATTTATGCAACTGGTTTTGATGAAACTAATGTGATTATTCATGCGTGTAAGGATTTCTCTTTTGCTTAAGGGTTACTGGACCAGTCCCCAAGTCAGAAATTCTTCAGCAAGCTGTCATCACTACCAAAGCAGGGCCACTGACAGGCTTGAAGTCAACTGCTCTAAGACGGCTGGGTATTTATTGCAAACCGGTGTTAAGTTTGCCCACATTGGAGGATTTCAGATTCGAAGGATAGGGAATACTGCAAGGAGTGGAGTAATGGCAAATATTGCAGTGTGGTAAACTCCATTAAAAAGAAAACCTTGTCTAAATAAAGGCTTGATCCAAAGCCCATTTAAAAGTCATTGCAGGGAGGGTGCTTTACACGTTCTGATCTGCCCATTAGAGAAAAGCAGGGGGAAAAAAAGCCTCATTTAGTGCTGACACAATGTTTTCAACTCAGCCCATTTGTAATAAGATGCTCTTTAGCCAAATCATTTAAGTCATTTGGAAATCATTTAGAATTCTCTTTCAGAGCAATTAGTAAAAAGCTAAAAGCCTCAAATGGTTCTTTGTGGTGGTTTCATAATTACTATTTTAAACCAGAAAATATCACCTCAAAGCAGAGAAAGAAAACCATCCGTTGCAACTGAAAGTATCTGTGCGCATTCTGGAGATCTGAGGGATAGAGAAAAGGTGACCTTTTCCAGATCTATGCATTCTATATAACAATCTTTTCCTGCCTCCCGAAGAACACACTGGGGAGGAAATCATTCACTATTCTTGTTTATATGAGATGTTATAGTAAGAATTAAATGTAATTTAGTGGGACAATAAAATCTTCTCAAGTACTGATATTCGACACAGTATTGTTGTGTTTGGGGTGGATTTGGGGATGATTAAATGAGTAAATCACACAGATCTGAAACATTTTTTTCACCTCCTCAGATGGCATCTCGATCGTGCATGCACTGTGAACACCAAAAGCCTATAGGTCAGACCTGAAATTATAGCTAAAACTCAGCTCCTGAGGTACACGGACTGTTTATATCGATGAAAATTTATGATCTCTATACCCTAAATCCCTGGCCTCTCTTTTACATTGACTTCTTTACTATTTGCTGCTTTATTTTATGGTGATCCCTTGCCCTCTATAAATATATCACGGTTATTTAACCCTAGATCCCAACCATAGTTTTCAGTATTTCAGGAGGGATCTATTTGTTACATAGTCTGCTACTGGGGGTTTTATAATCCTATACATTAGCAGCTATTATTTCACTGAAGTTAAAATTTTTCAACTATTTTCATCTTGTCATTTAACTTGATGCTATTTGGTATTACAGCCAAGAACAGAAAACTGTCTGCTGTTTTTCTAAGATTATATTGAGGTAAAAATCTTCTTTAATCTCCTGCAGTGATTGAGTTATTTTCTATTAAATATTTATCCGTGAAAAAATGAATAAATTTAAATGTAATAAATTATAGTTTGGCAGACTTAATTGCCTATTGTTATTTAAAAAAAATCAGCCTTATAAAAATCTGACCTAATCCTAGAAACATGCCATGGAGTAATTAAAGTTTTCTGTGGAGATAGACTGCAATAATTATCTTGTTTTGACTGAGCTTCTTATTATTTTAGCCTGAAAAATAAAACTGAAAAACAGGAAAGGAATATAGATTTGCAAAACCTATTGTCTGATGTTAAAATTGTTAAGAAAATATGAGTCAGTATTATGCAAATTCTGACCTAATCCCAGCAACATATTGGTAGGTAATTGTATTTTTCTTTAAAAGGGGACAGACCCTACAATAATTATGCCTTGTTAGTGTCCACATTGCTATATTTTTGATTTATGTATTTTTGTGGGAGCTGACAGATAAGCAAGAAAAATTGACATATTATAAACTAATAAAAATAAATAATATCTGAATCTGCCTAGCAGCAGTGCACATTGGGAAGCTAAATCAATGCATTAATCACACAAATTTTGAGTAAAGTATAGTTTGTGCTAAATGAAAAAGTGACCTATACCAAACAGAGTAGATATTGAAATCTTAGCACTACTTCTGTCTGGACCTGCCTTAATTCCTGAGGTCAAACAATGTAAGAATTTGACCTACACTATTTTTCTGATTATCCCGAGCAATATTCCAGGACAAATTTGTGCCCTGCTCATCTTTCTTGTGATTTTAATAACCTTCCACCTGTTAGAGCTGCCTTGTTCCCAAAGGAAAGAAAGAATCACCTTTGAAAGAAAAATTTGGTTAGCATCTCTCTCTCTCTCTGTCTCTGTTTTAGCACAGCATTTATTTTAGGGCACTTGCTTACTAAAATGTTCTTGTTTTTCTGTGTAAAAGCATTGCCTGTTAAGTGCCAGAATGAAAAAAAATATGCAATTTTGGTATCCAGTAACCGCTAGTTCTGCGAGTTCTGCTCTAGTGCACCAGCGTTGTGGACAAATTGACAATGTAAATAATACAGAAATGAGCTTAGGGTTGGGTGGAATCTAACAATTGATATTGTCTAACGCAACTGGCAGAAAACTGATGAACTGTGACTGCCATACCTTGCTTCAGGTTTCTGCCCATATAATCTCATCTCACTGAAGTGCATGTGGATTGGCTGGGCCAAATCCAGTTGTGGTATAATTAGCACCGAAGTTAGCAGCATGGCTCTGAATTTTTCTCAGTGATTGTAATTTGAATATAAAGAAAATATCAAACTATCAAGAACAAAGGATATACAGATTTTATTGTCTTCTCTCAGGCTGTCTGCAAATGCCTCAATATGTCATCCTGTTTTGGCATTTCCAGAGTAATCCCTTGCTTTAAGGGCTTTAAAGCGAGGATTGCTCAAGCTTGTTGGCGAAAAAGGAAACAAGGTTTGAAAAACAGCTCAGCTGTAAGACAATTCCCTCTGCAGCTTCCCAACCCCCGGGTAAAACCCCATTCCGCACACGCTCACAGGCTGCATCTCTGCTCCACTGACTGGGACTAAGAGCGCTCCGCAGCGCAGGGTGCCCAGCGGTGTGATACCTGTATTGCTCTTTGCAGCCAGCTGAGCTGAGCATCAGCTGAGGCTGCCCACAGTCTCTCAGTAGGTGACACCCTCCAAGAACACGAACTCTAGCTTCAGCCGGCTTGTAATATACGTGGTCATGGTATATATTTGTCTTGATAGCCTCTTGAGGGCTGCTTTGTTCCTGCTGTTGCCACACAAACGCATTTTATTTATTGTGTCATTTCAATGAAAGAACTAAGGGAGATCAAATGACAGTGCCAAGTGATGGGTTCAAAATAAAAGATAAAGAAAATATAAAATATAAAAATATAAAAATAAATACAAAGGAAGTAGTTTTTCACACAAAAGCATTTGGCACATCCGTACATCAGTTTACAGAAGTGAAAGCCAGCCAGCCAGCCCTAGATTTCGGTGGCAAGGAAAGAGCACTCAAAGTTTACGTTACTTCAAAAGTAACTGGACAGTTACAAAGTAACAAAGATGACTGGACAAATTCTTGCAGAAAAAGCTACCAAATGCTATTAAAAAAAGACTGTAAATGCAGATATAAGCTATATGAACATGCAACCATTTATACTCAGATATATTATATGTACCTGAATGCACATTTGGCAAAAGCATATAACCTCCATTTGGCATGGAGTTAGAGGCACAAGAAGGTGTTTCAAATCCTTCCTTGATTTTGGTATTTCTCACTGGCTGATTTACCTGCCCTGCCTCATCAAGATATCTCGTATGTGAATCCCAGACGTAAGTATTTGGCTCTCACAGCAACAATGCAGGCATGAAGCTCAGCATTAAGGACTACATGTCTCTTTTGGGGCTGTCCCTGAGATCATGGGACAATGAACATTTCCACCATGTTGCTAAATGGGCATCCTGTTTCAGGGTCTTTCATCACTCACACTGCAATGTAAACCAGGGAGTATTAGGTCATGTAAGACAAGAACTCTTCCCAAATTGTCCAATACAAAAATGCTTTTCATCTGGATCTCTACAAAGAACAGCTAAAATAATATAATCTATCTCATTAACTGGATCTACTTAGCAATCTCATAAAAATATACTAGCAAAAGTCACCTAGCACCTCCGTCCAAATCATACAACCTGTACCTATAGAATCACAATTATCTGGCATTTTTCTGGCATTTCAACACATGACACTACCAGTGCCGAGACCGATTTCTTCCAAGACAAAGGAGACCCTGGGGTCCATGTCAGCTAATCGTGAGTCTCGGTGGGGAAGTCTGGAAAAGGCACCTTCAAGGGAGCCCAATTTGGGAGCCAGCTGGCTTCCCTGATGTTGAAGTGGAAACTTACGGGTCTGGTGGAAAGGATGTGAGGAAGCAGAGCAGCCTCTTCATCCGGTTTGGTACCATGAGTGGAGGAGCAGAAGGAGCTGTGCTCTCCCAAATGGACATGGGACTTGGAGGCTGGGACCAGTGGGAGAGGGGAGGAAAAGCAGGAACTGCTGATGGAGAGAGGTGGAAGTCCTGGCAGAGGACTCAGTACCTGTGAGAAGAGGTGCTGGAGAAATAAATATCAACCAACTGTAACAGTTTTAACAGCTCGTTTTACCAAGTGGAATGAAGCACTTCCCACATAGCCCTCAGAGTCAAGATTAACACAGATTTGTACAATAAATTCTAATATAAATCTTATATAATATTAAGATTAGTAAACCTACACCAAATACATTATGCAATTAACTGCTAACCGATTAACTCTGGCACGTCTCAAATAGCTCTCTGTCCCAAATACATACAAAGTAGCAGCCATTCTGCCTGGGTGATGGGACTGTCATGCCAGTGTTTAGGAGCACATGGTGAGGAAAAATGTGTACAGTGTGGCAGGCTATAGAAAGGATACAGAACAATCAGACCCACATTTCTGACTCAAGATACCTGCAAACTCCATGTTACTTATCTAAATGCATAAACATGTCTCCACCAAGCCATGGACCATCATAACCCAATGCTTCTGGAAAGCAAAGACATTGCAAGACAATTATAATAGATATCTGTATTAACAAATAAAAGAGCAGCATTTTGACACAAGAATATCGTACATAATCTGAGACATTTTTGGCATGGAGCTGTTTATAGCAAAGCATTAAGTTTAGCTATAACAGCAGCTGATTTTTTCTCTGGAAACTCTTACTCCCTGAAAGGCAGCATTACAATTAGAGAGTGAAGAGTATTTCAGCTGACATAGCATTCCTATCAATCAAGGGAAAGGCCAAAGCAACAGTCAGATAAAAGACTAATAAAGCTACGAATGACAATAAAAGTCCACTGAAAGCTTTATTAGACTGGTGAAAACCTAGCTCAGAACATAAAACAGCCCTTACACGGAGTAACCCCCAAACATCTTACCACCGCTTGCAATAGATATCACATTATGCTGGTGAGGCCCTGAAAAGTATAACAGACACCAAAAAATCAAGGACCAATCAGTACTGCAAATAGACTGGTATGCTGAGTAAGTTGCTTTATTGTAATATTCTGTGATAGACGTTGGACCCCCCTGAACTCCCCAGGAACAACAATTCCTTAGCTACCATTTCTAATCTATAGATCTCAAACTACTTTGAAAGAAATGAAATGTCACATTTTTAATTTTCCAGGAAGGGAAGCTGAGGCAGAGAGGGATGTTGTAACATTTCTTTATAAATTTCTTCTAAGAACTTGACCGTTAGATCATGGGAAGATGTTATGTGGCTTAAGCAAATTCATGTACATATACTTTTTTAATGTATTTCTTGATATCCCGCAAGTTTAAGCTTCAAATTCATATGGTCAGGACATTCACAAGTTGGTAGCTTTGTGTCAGCAAAACAGGTATCCTGCTTTCTTGTTAATAATAGGTGTATTTTTTAAAGAAAAGCATGAGATGACATACTAATTTTCATATATTTCCATATAGTAATAATGTGCCTACGTCTCAAAAACATCTTTTGAGCAGCTGGCACACAGTAGTGTGTCATTTTGTCACTTAGATATGCAGTTTTAGTAATTATTAAAAGTTTCTGCAAGATTAATATTTTACGAAGTTGAATTTGTTTTGTGTTATGAGAACCAATCCCAGTAGAATGAACACTGCCATGATGAACAATATTTGGACACAGGAGAGCAAGTGAATATAAAGAGTTGAATGAATGCTGACAACATCAGAGCTGGATTTTTGCTCAGAGTAAACATTACATTTCTTTGGTGTTTCACAACAAAATCATATATTAAAGAAAAATTGTTTCAGACTGAAAAATACGCAGAGAAATGCAAAGAAAGTATTTAGCAGTAAGCAACATAAGTGAACATTTATATTAAAGCATACTTTTCTCTTTCAAATAACTGCTTTGTGACCTTAAAAATAATTATCACAAAATACCTCTTATTTTTAAGGTCTAGATGTCCTTTTATTTATATTGCAAATTGCTGTATATTTATATGAGGGTTTCCTCCAATTCAATTGACAATATATAACCAACTCAGATATTTATCCTTCATCTTCAAAAACCATGGTCACTATAAGAAGTGTTCTAGTTTTCAAACACTAACGTATTGCCTTCAAAACGTAAGTATTTCTAGGACAGACACTTGTCTCTCGTGTATCTTGACAACCCGGGATGAAGTCCCAAGAATGACAGTGAATGTTGTGTTTAAGGCTTGGTCCCTATTTTCAAGTATATTCTTTTCTGGGTATGAGACAAGTGAGATTTCAGTCTTTCTTAAAATAAAACTTTAAATTATTAAATGCATATAACACTGCATATAACACTGAAGCTTTTGCACAATCATCAAAACTGAAACAAATAAATGAAAATAAGTAATGAACTGAAAATATGTGTGTAGACATAAGAAAATACCTGTGTCTGTTTTAGAAGACATAGACTTTTACTAGTTTGGTTCTCAGAACACAAAGAACACCTACTAAGTGTATAAGACCAGGGTTTCATATTCACCTCACCAGAGGAGATCAAACATTGCTTTCCTGCCTCCCAAGATACTGTCCCAGCTCCCAGGATCTGGCATAATCTTGGGAGAAAGGCGATAGAAGGAACAGCGAGGGCCCTCCAGCTTGCACTCATGGACGTGCAAACACGTGCTACCTAAACCTGGACCACGACACAGCAAAGGGTACAACCTTCCTGCACCAAAAAGGTGAATGGCAAGATGGTGGTGTAACCAAATAGTTCAGGGACTCCAGTAAAGGGAAAAAGGACTGGGAGACTGGCACGCACGCTAATAGACGAAAGTAACTGGGGCTACTGTGTTTTGCACTATGCATATGCTTAGTGCATATGTGCTTAGTGCAACGAGGCATTTAAGCATTCTTTGAGCATATCTATCCAATCAGAGCTTGTGAAAACTTGCCGCCTTTGCAAGAATAATTCATACCAAGAACTGCTCCTAAAAACCACCATGTGTGAGATTTCACCAGATTTCTTTCCCACCTCACAATACGTCCTCCAGCAATACAGCAATCCTCCAGGATTTGTACCCTGACACAGCCCCACTTTCCACGCTGTGCAGCATGTACCCTTAGTTTCATCTGACCCTGATCTTGGCTGTCAATAGAACCTCACATTATTTCAGATAACCTGAATTAAAATAACCACCCCACAAAAAATCATAATTATTTCTCAGGGTGAGAGAAATACCACAATGGACCCAGGCAAAACATAAGCCTAAGTGGGTACTAAAAATGTGGTCAATGTACTCTAGTGGGAGCTAATTCTGAGAAGTACAGCCACAGTCCAGTCTGCACCACTTGATTTTGGGGCTAGAGATTGCTCCTTGGTGCAATATCTGGCCTTCCTCACTTAGCAGTTTGTAAGTACCCAGGGAACCCAGGGAACAAAATGTGTATCAGGAAGTCTTTGGATCCATGCTCCACAAGGCAAATTGGCAATAGGCATTGATCCTTGGACCACTTCAGAGGTTTTTTAGTCCTATTATACTTGTACAACAGATTCAGTGGCTACAAGGAAGCTAAGAAGGAGCTTTCCTGCTCTCAGACAAATTCTGTATCTTAGGTCTTGGCCTTTCAGCTTAATACTCCCATTAAGGTATCACTTACAGGGGTGGATCTGGCCATTAGTATTGCACTATTACGCTAAAGAACTGAGATCATATGGCCCACTGTGTTGAGCACTATGCAAATATGTGGAAGAGAGAGCCCTTTCCCAAAGAGTTTGCAATCTAAATAAACACAGTCCTCAAAAAGTAACAGGAGCACAGAAAGATGAATGGACTTGCAGAGGGTACACAGCAAACAAGAGGTTTAGCTAAGGTTAACACCCAAGGCTCTTGGCACTCATTTTTTCTTAATTTCAGTCAATTATATTTTACTAATTCTGCATCTGTGAGGAAGAAAAATAATATGGCTAACATTGTTTGAAGTGGTGGAGTTACCATCCTCGGAGGTATTCAAAAGCCATCTGGACATAGTTCTGGGCAACAAGCTATAGGTGACCGTGCTTGAGCAGGGAGGTTGGACCAAATGACCTCCAGAGGTCCCTTCCCACCTCAACCATGCTGTGCGTCTGTGAACATTAGTAACTCATTTTATCTTTGAAAATTAATATTTTTGTCAAGATTTAAGCGAATAAACTTGGGTACAAATCTCTATATTTCTACTCTCTAAGTTACATATGTATACATGCATACATATATAGTGTATTTTTTATATATTTAGTAATAAATAATAAAGCAACTTTTAGCAATTCTTTTAGCATGCTCTCCCTTTTTAGATTTAATAATATTGCAAGCAAGGGAAACATCTGACTTTGGATTTATATCAACACAAAGCAGTTACTTTTGGCTTCCAAATATGATAGGATCATATAAAACATCTGCAAGTCATTGGCTGGAGCACAGATTAGAAGGAAAAAGTTCTAGGATATTATGCATATGTACAATTCATTAGGCCTTAGCTCCAATTTAAGCAGCATGCAGTCCATGTACCTTGGCTTATAATGAGTTACTTTAATGCACAAACAAGGTGAACACTGTTCAGACTAATACCTGTAGAACTTGCCTCAGCTGGCACCTGCTAAGCACTACACATTCTGAAAACATTATTTCAAATGCTTTCAAGAACTTCTGAACACCTTTTTAAGATGCAGGTGTTTTCAAATTATGTATAAATTCCTCAAAAGATCAATTAAATTCCCCAGAGACTTTATGCAGCTTGTTATATTTAGGGGGAGGGGGGCTGGAGGGGTATTTAATAGCAAGAATCTGGAGATAGTCTATTAATGTATGACCCAATCAATTAGTGCTTGTTCTCTTTGTACAAGGAAACTTTGTTTTCAGTTTTTAAAAAAATTGTAAGAATAGCTTTAAATATTTCTTAACACATTAAAATATGAAACAGGGGTAGTTAAGAGGAGATCACCATTACCACTCCTTTCTTTCTTCCTTTTGATTGTCACTGCTAAAGAAAACCTGAGTCATGAAATAAACCAGCACAAATCTTTCTATAGGGAAGAGGACGCATGAAGTCTTTAAAAAAACCACTATTTAAAAAAAAAAAAAAAAACCACCAGAGAAAAAGAGACAGATATTAAACTCCTTTACAAAACAAAGTGTGTTTACAGTCAGATTTCACAGAAAGTTCAGCGCCATTGTGAATAACCCCTACCCAATATGAGATGCAGTGTATATCATGATGGAGCATTCTCTATCCTGTGCAGTCACCACACACTGCGGAAGGACATAGCTAGGGCATGACACACTGCATCACTGGCCTATATAAAAAGGAGCTTTAAAATAGCCAACCAGATAAGAGATTTTCTTTCTTTTGCATATTTTATCCCAAATATTGGAAACAAGCACTGTTCTTTACACAACACTAATTACAGTTGCTTTTCCATTATAACTTATCAAGATAAATTTATCAAACCAAACGACAGGATTTATTTATGCATATCTATTTTTAAGCAATCTGTTCACCTGAATGATAGTAAAAAAAACACATTTTAAGGTAGTGTGCATTTTGTCAAATATATAAAGATATATAAAGATCCAAGAAGAAGTTACAGCAATTCAAGCACCACTCAGAAGCTGTTGTCACCCAAAGTCTGCTACATGTAAAACACAAAAACATTTGCAGTGTAAGGGATAAAATTCAGGGCTCCCTTCATCCAGGTAAATCTCTTAACTGGAACCCCTTCCTTCCTTCTCCCTCTCCCCCTCCACCACCCCCACTCTGCATTTCTCCCTAAATTTCACTTTCTCTTCTGTCAAGCATGCTTTGAAACAGCCCTGCAAAGTGGGGTTCTGGCATTCCTCCTGGCCAGGAGCTTCAGTTTTCTTTCTGTTGACTGCAAAAGTGATGAGTCAGTTCAGAAAAGACTAGGATTTTTTTTGCCCCTCATAAGAAAAGTCTCATTCTTTTAAAGACTGGATATCAATTCCTACCCATGGGATCCATGTATATACGTACATGTGCGTATATATATATGTATATATATAGAATGGAATGGAATGGAATGGAATGGAATGGAATGGAATAGAATAGAATAGAATAGAATAGAATAGAGTAGAATAGAATAGAATAGATATGTGTGTGTGTGTGTATATTATATATATGTCCTGATGCTTGGTGACACCTGACTTTTCTGTGGGAGCTCCAGAAAGGTCTGGGAGTGGAGGTACAGCCCTTGCAACAGCAAGGAAAGCTCTTGGTGGCTTCCTGCTTAGCACCCACTTCTCCCAACCTGACTTTCAGAGGCACACCAAGGTGTGATTTAATGTATAAGGCCATGAAATTAGCAGATCAGAGGTGTATCAATCTTTTTTCTTTTTTTTTTTTTGGTACTGAAGATTATATTCCAGATGGATCAGCTCTTTTCTGCCACCTGGCCGTAAGTTCTGGCACAAGGCCATAGCAAGAACAAATGGTCAGCAATGGGATCACCCTGTTTGGTGTCATCTTGGGCTTAGTTGCTGGTGTAGAACCATAACCTGCATGCCCCCCATCTCACACACAGAGTGAAGCTGTGCTCAGAGGTGGGTAAGGAGAATCGTATTACATTCACAGACTCTGGCTGTCCAGCTGTCTGTCTGTCTGTTTGTCAGTTCCCTTACTATTTTTTCAAATCATTGGCTGATTTCAATTGGCGAGACTTAACAGGAGGTTAGAAATTTCCAAGTTGTGAAGCTTATACAAGATTTGTGAAAAACAGTATCTGTGCTGGAGGGAGACTTAAAGAGCTCAGCACGAGAATATAACTTTAAAAAAGTAGTACAAACTTAAGGTTTATCTATTGTCTTTGACCAATCAGCACAACTGGGCAATCAACATAATGATATTCAAAATCAACTTGGCATTGTTCTTCCTCTTGCATAGGCAGGAACATGCCAGGGACATGAGGATACTGTGATGGACTATTGGGGACATGGAAGAAAACTGGAGGTTTTCGTCGGGAAAGAGAACTGAGGTCATTTGGCACAGGAGAAGAAACTGAGACAAGTATGGTCAAAATATGTGTACATAGAACACAAATCCACTTAATTACATCTATTATTCATGGAAAATTTTGTTAAATTATACTCATTAATTCTAGATGCTGGAAATAAATGTATTCAGTCTTTTGCTTTTGTTTAGGAAAGTGAACTTTAAAACAGTTGGAAGAATTTTTATAGCTAGTTTTATTATGACATACCTACTTACATCATTACATGAACAGCCAAATTAAAGTCTATAGGACAAATAGTGGAATTACAGGTTTCTTGGTATAGTTAACGGTGTCAAAACCTGATTCACACCATAAAAAGGACAGTAATTAGGAAACCTCAAACAACTGGAAAACTTGGATAAGCACTGGGAATATCAGTGAAAACTTTCCTGTGAGCACTTCCAGTTCTGGCATTCACCTAATAGCTATGAAACATGTGTTCCCATGCCACACCAACCCAGGGAGCAAAGATACACAAGTGCAAGTACAGAAAACAAAAATACACAAGTGCATTTTTAATTGTGTCCTAAAAAAGTCAACAAAGCTTCGCGTCATCTGTTTTCCTTTATTTACAGAATCAATCATAGTTCATTTTGGAAAGGCTAACACACAGATGGCTATCTAAAAGCGTGCTGTCCGTTCCATATCATCTATTTTGGGGCAGAGCAAAGGGCGAGTAGCAAGTACAGGTTGGTTTTTTATGCAGAGAGGAACTTCTGGCACAAACTTGAGTGGATGGAGGAATTAAGAAGAATAAGGAGGAAGGAGCCCACTGCCAAACCAAGCTTAGGAGGCTCTGCTTCTGGGTGATGAGCTGAGGGAAGCAGTGTGGGTAGGAAACAGGTTATAATAGGAAGTTCAGGGAACAGTTTAGCCAAACTGCTTCCAGGCAATAATATAGTTACTTCTAAGGTGATTACTACTAAATATCAAAATTATTTTGCATCCTTTCTAAATATAAGCCTAATACCTTGCATTATTGGTGTACATAACAGTCTGAATGGGAAACATGCCATCACCTTTAACATGAAATCTTAACAGACTCCTTAAAAGGTTGATGTAATATTAGGAAAAAAAGAGGCCAGAAAATGATCA
Source organism: Fulmarus glacialis (assembly GCF_000690835.1). NCBI lineage: Eukaryota > Metazoa > Chordata > Aves > Procellariiformes > Procellariidae > Fulmarus > Fulmarus glacialis. Next base: position 63,340 of record NW_009218824.1, read on the forward strand.
TGTTCCTTTCCAGAGTGTATACCTAGCCCCGAGACCTCCAAAGACTCAGACACGCTAAGGTTTTTCTTTCTTACGTTACCCAAACTATTCAAATTATCTCAGACCCATCACTGTCTATCACTAGTCTGACAACAACTTTGAAGACACTTATCTAAAAAGGACATCTTGCAGCAATTAAATGTAGCAGAGTAGAGAGCTCTGATCTAGACAATAAACACCCTTTTCAACACCATGCCAGCTCTCCCAGCTGGGAGCAAGCTTACTAAGGCAGTACTGAAATGATGTTGGCAGTCAGCAAGCTGTCTAAGACTTTTGTCAGCACTGCCAGCATTTGCTCAGTTGAATTGGTGTCATCAATATAGAGAGATATTTTTTTCAAAACTTTTCCATGTGTAAACAAGACCTAGGATGCAGAGAGATCCAAAGAACCTTAATTTCACACTGTAGCGACACTATAAAAGAAAATAAAAATGAAAACATCTAACAGGAATGGTCTCATCTAATTGGACTGTGCAAAAACAATTACAGGAAAATAATTGCCTGATTGTTTAAAAGGATTGCTAATGGGCAGAGTTAAGGTTATCTGAGTGCATTAGTGTGTCCTTCTGAGGCTTAGATTTCTATTAAGATTTGCCTTGAATCTAAATTTCCAGAATTTATCCTTTCACTTTCTAGAGAAATTGTAGCATTCCTGTAATGCATTTCACTTTAGCTTACTGATACATCCTCTCAACTCTGATTCCATTTTAATGTAGATTTAATCCAGGAATATAAACAAGAGATTTTCTTTTTTTTTCCTATTTATATTTGAAAGATTTATATATGCGGATTCCATTAAATACATATTCTGTTTTTCACACACATCCTGCTGTGGACCAACAGATGAATAAAACTGTGTTTTTACAGTGCACAGAGACCTTAACACCTATTTATTTTAACAATCTGAACCTCAAGTCTAGAGCTGGATCTCATGTACAATCCTGGAAATCTGGAATAATGGTTCATCAAGGTTTCTTAATATAAGTAAGATCAGATCATGGCTCAGATACTGTATTTTAGACTACTTGTGTAATTGTACTTACTAAAACTCTTTTTCTTTTTTTTTTTAAAGGAGGAAGTAGAAGGGAAGTCTCACTGCATGTTTAAATCTGATTTTATTTCTACCCTTTGTATTACATACCTATTTCTCAGTTTATTCAGAACAATTTTTATAGCAAAGCACATTAAATAAAAAAGTTTGTAATAATAAACTGCATGCAGAGATTTTTACACAAAAGTCACTTTTTTCTCATAGATACATGCCCCTCCAAAATGCAGACTTTCAGACGTCACTGCCTTATAGATGTCACAGGTGATATGAAAAAAAATTAAAAAATGTTTCCACTTAAAATTTATGATCAGCTAGTTGTATTAGTTTACATCACATGTGGAAACAACATCAACCTCTGAGAGCATGGTAACAGAAGAGTGCCCTCTTAAAGCAACACACATCTTTACAGATCAGATGCCAGGCATCAGTTTGGACAGTGTTTATGTTTCATCATCTGGATTTTCACAACAGATCTAAGAGGAGTTATTCAATAAATTAATATTATAAAATTATCCTTGATCAGAGGCTTTTTCTCTGCCTGTGTGACTAGCATCACTTTTCTCAGAATAGATTTTAGTTCCAAAACATGATGCATTTCCATAGTTCTAGAACTTTATTTTCTAGACAGGAAAAAGGACAATTATCCCCTATTCAACTAATTGATTTTAAATTACCCTTGACTGTTTTTCAAACATCTTCAGGAGATGTTACATGACAAGCTATAAAGAAACAACAATCAATTTAGCAATAAATAAAAAACCTTTGGTATTCAATTAGCATACACAGCCACTTAAATGACATAATAACATAAAAACATAAAATCTGTTTACCTCTTTTCAAAGACTAATTTGCTTCCAATTTCATACATATTTATTTAGACCTGTAGTTTACAGCTCAGAGTTGTACTGATTACTATGGATGTGAATATATACAGATTACATATTTGCATGCGTATACACTAAGCAGGCACAGTAACAAGTATTTATTAGTAGTGTGTTATTTAAAAATAATGCATGTATGAACGTGTGTATATATATCTATACTGTGACAGCCTTAGTCATGTGCTTGATAATTTTAGCATATACAACTGGAAAAAAAAAGCTATTTTGCCTTGCATCTTTAGACCTAGAACATACTTGAAGGATTTTCTGAAACCATAGTGACACGTTTGGATTTTTTTTATTTATTTTACTTATTTAGATTTACAGAAGGTGTGTGTGGTTCAACAGGTGTCCAGCCTGTGCCCTTACAGTTCTTTAAGTAGCAATCTCATCAACATAATAGAATACATTTCTTATCCCTTCAATGACATTTCATTCTTCCAAAGTTCCAGGGACCAAATAAAATCCCAAAATGCAGTAGGACTCATCATGCACTAGCAACACAGTTTCTCATGTATCTGGGGAAAGGGAAGGGATGAAATAGGCTTTGCAGTATGTCCAGAAAATCAGTACATTTGGTAGTGGTGTATCAAGAAAGGAGAGATAAATTGGAGAGGTAAGAAGCCCTCCAGAGATCTCCTTTTGTACCATTTCTTTGCCTGCCCTTTCAAAAGAAAAGGACCTCAATTCAAGTATTACTGTTGATTCCAAATACACCAATATACACAAAGAGAAGTTGCCAGCCATGCTTTATATCTTTTTATCTTTAAAAAAAACCTCACAAGTCTCGAAGATGCTTTATGTCCTGGGAATGCTAGGATAGTGACAGTCTTCTGGTACAGGATTGTATATCTGAGAAACTGCTGGGATTTCTGGCTTTGGCAAAGAATTTTAGGACAGATGGAAGGTTCTCTGAAGTCTTAGTATTTCCTCTTTTCACCTTTGTTCTATACATTATGTTAAGACAAGCTAAACTTGGACATGAACTGAGTATGGGACTTGTTCTGAATGAACCTTCTCGAATAGAAAGAGAGTTCCATTTCTCATGTACAATAAGGCTTTTTTACAGCACACTGGTCATGCTATAAATGAAAGTCCCAGTTACAGAAACAGCCCAAAACATCCAAAAATACACTAGAAGGGGTTTGGCTCTGAGCATACTGACAAAATGTCCAGTTTCTTCTGTTATTTGTTTGTACAAAATTAACCTTGTCTCCCTGGATACAGTTACAGTTTGTAGGACAGTTTCACTGCAGTTTGACTGTGGGCATGCATCTTGTTATTCATACAGCCTAAAGGTTAGCCACTGAGCAAGAAAAGTTCACTGTAAATTATTACATCTAGATTCTAAATATTGATGTAGTAAGAATCACAAAACGCCTAAAAGTAATTAAATTAGCATTCAAGTTACATGAACTTGAATCTATGCAGTTCAGCTATCAGAAAGAAAAGACATAGTAAATGTGGTAGAGTTCCAGTTTAATTGTGTAGAGAAGTATAATAGAAATCTTAAAATCAGTATGAATGGACAATGACTGGGAATATACAGCTGTGGAAACGTTGGAAAGATAAAGACAGGAAAAAGACTATATGATGAGCATGAAGAGATGCATTAGCATTAGCAGGTCATCAAGAACCTAGCACACATTTAGGTTGGGCTTCACAGGGCACCCAGGTGGGGACACAAAGGACAATGAGTAAATCCTGATGCTCACAGAGGTGGGACAGAGTGGAGAGAGTTATCGTGTTCAGGACAAAAAGCCCCATTCGAAGAAAGTATATGGTTATCAACCTCAGAAGAATCCAAGCACATCAAGAGGAAAACCCAAAAACTGGTGTCTCTTGTCTCCCATGTTCTCCTTAATAGGTGACCTGGATACCAACATCTTGGTGTTTGTGAACATGTGAGTATGAGAGTGTGAGCTGGGATAAGCACAAACATTTTTATTTCCATTTCATTTTAAAATAAAATCATCTGATGATTCTATAAGATTTCTCATTGAGATTTCCTGCATTGTTACTGCAATGCTGCAACACTATTTCATACAGTTACTTTTGTTTGTTTTAATTGCAGTCTTTATTTTGATCTAACACCATTAACTTCATTTACCAGCCCAGCAAACTACAGCAGAATAAGCCTTGCTGTATAACAGAACACAACAGCTTTGTGGACACATATAAAATGATTTAGTGTGTTTTTTCTGTTGAGAGGCACGTAAAATGTGAACAGATCTGGAGATTATTGTCAATTTTTAAAAATAAACTTTTTGTTAATCATTCATAATGGAATACCGTGCTTTTTATTTTCTCTAATACAAACATGTTTGCTTTGATATAGAAATGTTTTCTCCAGTAAGAACAAGAAACTCTATTTTCAACATCAGCAGAGCTACCTGGATGTAAATTAGAGCTTGAATCAATGGTGTATTTGTTTATTTTGAGAGTGTAGATAATTTTAGTGTAGAAATGTCTGAGTAAGTAAAATGAAGAGTACCATTTTTTTGGTTTTTAATGTTTCTCACCTATCAGTATACTTACAGATTGTACAGTGACAATCTGGAAGGCATGCTTTTCACACCCCCACGGTGTATCCCTGCCAGTAAATGTCATTAGCCAATGCACATATTGTTTATTATTCTCATCCTGTAAATGATGTCTGGGAAGATTTTGAGAGATCATATGAAAACCTTGAGATTTGTCTCAATCAAAATATTTGCAATGTAGATGCATTTTAATCTGACAAAACTCCATACATACCTCTGCAGTCGCATAAGGGAAAGTTATTATAAGTTAGACTTTATTTTCTCTGTTTTTTGACACCAGATTGCCAGCTGGATCATTTCTACCAAATCACCTCTGATGGCTAAGATTCATCAGTTGTCACATCATTTCTGTTGAAATGTGCAGTTTCATACAAAAACTCTGCATTTGCTATCTCTTTTCATATGAAATGTACTGAAATCTGAAACCATACATATTGTTTTGGCCCTGCTATCATCAGTTTCCTTGATGAGTTGTATTTGTTTTGGAGAAAAACACCATTACAGGCTGATTTAAGTAAGTTCTCAACCTCTCCTGATGTTGTACTGTAATTCTGAAAATTAGAGGAGATACATACTATGAGTAGGACAGCAGGGTTGAAGAGGCGCTAAATCTGTAAACAATTCTCTCTCATGCTTGTAAACTGTTCTCTCTTATGCCTGCTTTAGTTGAAACTGAAACAAGTATTTGCTTTCAAAGCAAAGAAAAAATACTTTGTTATGGTCAGCATTCGTTCTCCCAGTAAACCACTTGAATAATGAATGATGCAGTACTAATATCTAACTATTCTTTTTTTATATTATTGTGAATAACCTTTGCTGAATATCCAGGCATAGACACTGCAGGGAAAAATAATCCTTACATGTAACATATGAAGAAAGAAAGTTCATCCATGAGATAGTAAGATAGTATTTTTTCCTTTTCAGTGGGAAAGGTTGAGGTAAAAGAAAAATTTGAAGAATTATCCTGGGATCATGGGCTGCCTTCCCATATCAGACAACAAAATCTTCCATGCAAAGAGATTTCCTCTGTGCAAGGAAATAAAAAACAGAAATTCACTAACACATTCTTAAAATATTAGGAAGGAGTTCTATAAAAGAGCCATAGATATTTATTAAAAAATATAAAGAGATGCCAGGCAGGACCATTAAAATTGTTCATAAGCAATTCACTGTTGAATAAAACTTCAAGAGATTTTGATTTGTCCCTTTTAATTCACTCCCAAAGTTATTCTCAAACTTTTTGTTCTCAAGGTCGTATTTCAATACCATGCTCCCCAGCTGATAAGGCAGAAAACTCACTACGTAAATAACACAAAAATAAACCACATCAGCCTGTATTAGAGTGTGAGACTGAATTGTGGCACTGAGATATATTGCCTCTGTATATCAATTAAGGCCCTTCTGCATCACGTACTGTATTAAATTATTTCAACCTTTCAACAAATAAATAGCTAAATTGCCTCGGGAATAGCTTGGTTTGACGTTCTTTCTGCACTTACCTCTCCACAGGTAGTCAAAAGATTTTAGGATCTGAAGTTATTGTTCCTTCCAGCACAGTCCACGGGAGAAAATGGGAAACTGTACCCTCCTTGTTGCGTCTCTGATAGTTTAGTGACTAGACAATTTTTAATCTGAAAGTAAGAAAAGCTAAAGTTCTATTTGACTGAAACAGAAGTGAAAACAGAGGATTTTTATATTATGAATTGGATTCAATTAACAGTTTAATGAGCTTTTAGAGAGTGGCTAAAGTGGTTGTAAAAAGCCTTCCTCAGTGTCAGACAGGAGATCTGTCTCACAGATGTGTATGATTAAAGCTCTGTCCAGAGAGGACAATCATAAAATTGTAGTAAAGTTATGTGAGTTCGAACCGTTTTAGTTAATGAAATCCAAAAGATGAGGTGGACAACTCCCCATCTTAAGTTTTGTATTTCTCATTGTATAGCTTCCTTTTCCAAAATCATTCCATCCAGAATCCTGACTACCATTTGGGACATCGATGTCTAAAAAGGTTAATTACAACTGAAAAAGGAACACTGAAAATGCATTGCATTACAATGGTCAGTACAATTCTATCTTGTATAGGAAAAATTAAAGAAACTTGACTTGTTTGGCCCACCAGAATCAGGAGTGAGGAGCAATATTATTTCTGTCTATGAATATGCAATGGCAGTAAACATCAAATAAAGCTGAAGACTGCTATTCTCAAGAAAAGAAATGAACACAAACTGACCATGAAGAAATTTAGGTTAGAAAGGAGAATTTTCCAAAACACCAGGGCAATCAGCCTTCTCGTTGGAATAGAGGTATAATATATGTCTTTGAAAATGGAATTTTGTAAGTTTCTGAAGGATCATAAGGCCTACTGCCTGTAACAGCAGGTGACCACGCTGAAGAGGCTTTACTTGGTCCTTTGTCCCTCAGAGTGGAATTCACAGGAACACGTGCACTGAATAGAGAGAGGCATAGTCTAGTCTTTAGGAAAAGCTGAGGGACGATGGGCGCTTATCCCAGGGAATGCTGGAAGCCAGTGCTCGGGAATAAAGGAAGGTATACAGAAAACAGAGTCCTCAGCGTTTTCCTGTGAACTAATTTTAGGTGGCTCCTCATTTGGTTTGCTTGCATTTTGGTGCTTTTTTCAATACATTGCCTACTACATCACTTAATCTTCCACACACTTTGTAAAGGGTGACAGGTAGCAGAGCAAGGCCAACAAAGAGGTGTTGTAATTCTCCACACTGTAGCATCTACATCTTTTTGGAATCTAACCATTAATTTTACAATTCAAGTCCTAGCAGTGAACTCTTCTTATAGTGTATGGTGGTCACAATAAGGCAATGTTGCACTTGTTTCAGACAATGGCAAACTCACATGTGTTTCAGTACAGACAGGATTTCACATTTGGCTTTATAAAATAAAAACCCTGAAGACAGGAGGATTTGGCTTTCTAAAATAAAAACCCTGAAGACAGGAGGTTTATGTCAACTTACATAAAACTGTTCTCCTTGAGAAAGAAAGGGTTTCACCTCTTCTATCATTTGGAAAAGCTCTTTAGTAGAACTTAACTCTTCATTGATTTTTTATTGTATTCGTCTTAAGTGTCATCATTCACCTAATACCTGAATTCATTTTCCTTTCTGGTACCTGTTGTAGAGAAGAGAGTTCACTAACATCTTATCTATTCTCCATGGCAGTATAGGGCCAACATAAAAATACTGTCAACTTCTTTTCCCCATAGATCACAGATCTGGCCTGGGGTATAACTGTTCCATACAGTTCCTTTGCTATAAGAAATACTGCTCTGTTCTTGCTAATGATGTATACAGGATGGAAAAGGATGGCTTTTGCTATCACTGTTTCTTCATCCTTACGCTGACCAGCATAATCTGTTTTGCTTTGCTATCAGAAGACACAAGATTTGTAAATTTTGACACAGAAGAAAATTATGGAGTAATAGGTTCTTTCAAATCAGCTAGGAAGAGTGGCTTCTTCTTTATCACAGGCAGATTAAAAATTTATATTAGGCATTATGAACAGATCAAGATGTATCAATGTCATAATAATGTGTTCTTTAAAAGACCATTTAAAATATCCTATCTTTTTCTTAATCAACATTTTGAAAAAGGATCTAACAAACATATTGACTGTAGCAGGACTTTTCTGTACCTTGGAGTCCCCTAAAATGAGGCACATGACTTTTTATTTACTTTCAGCTCAGAGCCGAAGTCAAAAAGTTCATTTTGATGGAGAAAGCAAATAGGTTTCATTCTGATGTTTTCAAAATGAATCATTTAATCTTTGCCTGTTTGAAAACATTAAAATAAAATACGTTCTGTTTCTGGCACAAACTGTTTGCCCATTTGAGTTCCTAAATAGTTGTGGTCCTTCTGAAATTCATTTGATTTAATATTGTCATGGTTTAACCCCAGCCGGCAACTAAGCACCACACAGCCGCTCGCTCACTCCCCTCCGGTGGGATGGGGGAGAGAATTGGAAGGGTGAAAGTGAGGAAACTCATGGACTGAGATAAAGACAGTTTAATAGGGATAGCAAAAGCCGCGCGCACAAGCAAAGCAAAACAAGGAATTAATTCACTACTTCCCATTGGCAGGCAGGTGTTCAGCCATGTGCAGGAAAGCAGGGCTCCATCACGTGTAATGGTTACTTGGGAAGACAAAGCACCGTAACTCTGAACGTTCCCCCCTTCCTTCTTCTTTGCCCAGCTTTATATGCTGAGCATGACGTCACATGGTATGGAACATCCCTTTGGTCAGTTGGGGTCAGCTGTCCCGGCTGTGTCCCCTCCCAACTTCTTGTGCACCCCCAGCCTCCTCGCTGGTGGGGTGGGGTGAGAAGCAGAAAAGGCCTTGACTCTGTGTAAGCACTGCTCAGCAGTAATGACAACATCCCTGTGTTATCAACACTGTTTTCAGCACAAGTCCAAAACATAGTCCCATACTAGCTCCTGTGAAAAAAATTAACTCTATCCCAGCCAAAACCAGCACAAATATTCATGGAAAAATTCATTTAGCTCTCATTTTCACAAGTAACAGACACAGTCAAGAGCAAACTCTCCATCAAACACATCATCTTTTCCTACCGCCCCAAAATGGGTTGTAATCTCCTTGAAAACTGTTGCTATTCAGATTTATTTGATGAATAGGTCTTGTTCAGGAATTCAATTTGCTAACTTATAACCTTACTCTTGATGGGGACTACGTAATCAAAGTTGCTCATTTTGCAGCCTCTACAGCATGAGCTTTTTCACAGCTTGGCTAGAGTAAAAAGCTTTTTATAATAAGGATCTGGTAGACAGCAGTGTACCGGATATTAGACTTGTCCCAGAGGGTCCATTCTCCTATAGCTCTGCATGCATAATGGCGGAAGAAGGATATAGCCCCTTGATCTTTAGCACAGAAAAAATAAGAAATCAATTATGTCTGACTTTCTAGCAATGTTCTGCTATTAATTACATTTAATGGTTACAAAACTCACATATAGGCATCCTTATAAGAAATAAAGAAGCAAAGGGCCAAGGAGCCAACACATGACTAAACAGGGCACAAGCTTTTGAATTAATATGTGTAAAGCTGCCAGAGCAGCCTTGCATACACAAAAAGTTCAGTTCAACCCCACCCAAAATCTGAGGAAAGCTTCTCTTGTTCTGATTTTTCTTTTCTTATTGAGGCTGTGCACAACTAGTGAGGAATCTGAGAAGTCTTAAAAAGTAGATTTGATTAATCTGCTTACCACTTACAGTATATACTTTTTAAAGCACTGAATATTGGCCTAAGCAAGTAAAAATTTAACACTATTTCATTTCTGGAAATACTGACTCTTTTAATGACACATTTTAGTCTACATTGGTAAGTAGTACATCTGTTTGTTTGTTTCATGTTCATTCTCAGATAAATTAATAAATAAGTATTTAAAAATGGAGGTCCTAAAATGTCTTTTGTTTTCAGCACAAAGCATTCCCTGATTTGAGCTTCCAAATACCTGTGGTCCTCCTGAAAACCATCTATTTTAATATTCATGGAAAAATGTGCATTCATATAATAGCACTCAAATTATTTATTCCGAATTTTTAGTGACTCTGTATTGTGATGTCTGTATTGTGATGTTTAGCAGTATCAGTGAGTAGGACTAAACCAATAATTTTCAGGTAATAATTTATTTGCTGAAATATGTGAGGTTACGCACTCAAACACTATCTGTGAAGTAAAGTCAAATATGCTTGAACAGGGAGAAAAAATGGAAACATCAACAATTTGTTTTCCTATTTCCAAATATTTTGATTTTTCAGGACAGTTTCACAAGGGGACATAGACATCATTTTCAACTGAGGGAGGAGGCTGATTGTCAATGTAACTTTTCATTTCTTTTGCTTTAGTTATAAATCTCATTGAACAAAATATTCCTTGTTAAGCTGCACTTTTTAACAGACAAAAATCCTCAAAATATTTAGGATTGTTAGGCAATCAGAAAAAAACAACCCACAGTAAATGTAATCAGTGCTTCTTCCTTTTTTTAATATCTTTAAGCAAACAGCAACCAAACAGACACAGCAGCCTACTCTGTTCTTTGTTCACTTAATGCCATTTACTTTTATGATTGAGGTCCTGATGGATCGGATGGGGATATTGATATAGGAGCTGCTTTCTTTTAATCCAAAACCTCTGCTAAAGTTCTGTTCCCAACAGTGACTCTGACCAAACTTGTGAAGGACATTTCTGGTGCAGACAGTGAGCAGTGCCTAACAAAGTACAGCAGCTGTGCTAATCTTCTCCCTAAATTTCACTGATCTTAGAGCTGCTTTAATTACAGGGTCTCAAAACCGGAAGGGACCTCCTGGGTCATTGAGAATAGTCTCCTGGCATCACAAGCAGCCACCTCATATAATATCCTTCATAAACTGATTGTACTCTTCTTACTTCATCTGTTTCACACACAATAGCACCGGATTACAAAGGGACTTAAAACAGAAGTGTCTGTTGAGCCAGGCTTATATCACATATCTCTGAATAATGTCTGGTGGCTTTTGGTAGTTTAAAGGATAGGATTTCCTTTTAGTGAACCATTAGTGACACTGATTCCCCACAAACCAGCATATATCTAACCAGCATATATCAAATAAACAATATATTTTGAATAGAATAAAAAAGGTGTGCTTCTCATAAAAAAAAAGGAAAACAAAATCATCCCCATTTTCTATGCTTCCCTTTCTTGGGATTTTGGACTATTGCCTCATGATGACTGTAGGGTCTCTTGCACGGAATCAGAGCATTTGGCTTTTCTCTTCCATGATTAGTGCCTCTTGCATCTTCTTCAGATGCTGCTTGTGAACCAGGAGAGCATGACTTTGAACAGTCTGCACTCTGCCTGGAAGTAATTGCAGCTTTTCTCTGCCACTACGGGGCTCTTAGCTTAATGGTGTGGTTCATGCATTCCAGATGCATTTAACCTAGGCCATTTCTCATTTAAGCCTTAGGTTACCACAGATAGTCCAGTCTAACAATTACAGCTGGACTGTAAAATCCACTGTTGCAACCATACACCAGACATGGCAGAAAAACATTGCCCTTTGGCTTGGAGAGGTAGCCAGGGGACCCAAAGCCTTTGTGTCAGCTTGCATGGCCCACCTTGAACACACTCCTTTCACACCATGAAAGCTACAAATCTATGAATTCAGCTGGGCATCACTGTTTCTGCCTGGACAAGTTATTCTCTAGGCACAAGCACAAAGCAGAAGGACTAGACCTTTAACAGAAGCAGAAACCCAAAGACCTTTTTGCTGGCACATTTTAGTGCCATCCAGAATAATAGGAATTTATTTGGCCCACCTTTAGAATAAAATGAAATACTGCTAACAATAAAATAAGGACACATTCATTCCTGAATAAAATAAGATGTTTTATCATTTTTTTAAATTATTCCAAATGCCCTGCTGAGATGTTCTACGTTTTTGAAAATAAAAAGGAACAAGGACCCCCTTTGGCCCTCATCCCACAGCTTCTTGAGTGAGGACAGAACAGCAACTTTGCATTTTAACATTACTTTGGGATTCAGTGCATGAAGACAGTTTAGCAGGAAGCTTCTTACTTGGGGTGCTATATATAAAAACCTTTCTCTTTTTTGTTTTCACAACTGTACAATCTGCACCTTCAGTAAGCCTCTTTAAAAGCACTGTTTCTTGAAAATCTTCAGGGAATCTATACCTTTTGATAAACCACAAAAAATGTCATTACGGAAATAAGGATAGCATGAGGTTGGGGTAGGTACTTCAGGAAGAAGGAAATTCTGAAATGAGAATGAGACTTGAGGACAAGTGGGGGGTGCGGAGTTATCGGGAATGAGAGAGGTTTTGGGTGAAAAGACCACTTATATTTACCCCTGCACACATATAACCTATACTGATCCTGAATGACATTTTTTATAACTAAGCTCTGATTATATACAGGAAAATACGGTAAACTTTTTTTTTATTATTATTATTATTTTTAATTAGGACTCTCAGTCTGACAATCCCAAGAAACAACTAAAATTCTCTGCATGTAAATTTCTACCCTCAGCTAAATACCTAGGGATGTTCAGGGAAGAATTAATTGGAAGCAACCAAAAAAAAAAAAAGAAAGAAAAAAGAAAAGAGTTTCAGTGCCCCAGTGAATAATTTATAGCTGTTTCCTTTTCAACAAAGGGAACGTTGAATGTTTTTGACAATAGCAGGTACATAATTGTTTTATGCTGGGGGCATTTATTGTAACTCATTCATTATATCATCTTGCTAGTTTTCATGGCATGCATTTATTTGTTCTCTTAGTGGAACAATTTGAATGACAACTAGGAGAAATAGTGGGGAACAGAGAGTGAGAAATGGCAGGCTAAAAGTCTTAGACCAGTTTGATAGCTTGAAAACACCATCAACACCATCAACACCATCAGCACAGGGAGAGTGAACAGCCTAGATCCAGTGACCACCTTTTTTGACAAATGTCTTTTTTTTTTCCAGAATTGTCTTTGTTCATTCATTTCAGTTGATTTGGGTCAGAAAGGAGACTATTATATAATACAAAGCTTAAGGCTGCTAAAGAGGAAAAAAAGACAACATAGAACCACATGTGAGAAAATCTTGAAGGAAAGTCAAATCAATGAGCTTCCTCCAAAGAAATAACTAACCCTACAAGTTCAACCAAGACAGCGAGACCATATATCAGACAGAAGTCTGAGGTTTTTGTGACCCCTGTCATTGGGAAAACATTTTAGTTACATTGAGTCATTTCCCTTCTATTTTTTCAAGCTGTAAAAACTCCAAGTTCTCTGCATTCTTTCCTCCCTGATCTTTCCATCAGAGAAAGCATAATTGTAAGGAATGGTGGAAAGACAATGAATATACATTAAAACATAGCAAAGGCTTCTTCTAATGGCCAAGTTCTGCCAATAGGTCAATTTTTAGAGGTATAAACCAGTGTTGTTTCTGTGACCTTAATGATGCTGCCATGACTTACAGTATCTGATCCAGAAAGCTTACTAAAATCTTTGGTTTATTATTTAATATTACTACTACTATTAATATTAATATTTCACAGTAAATTGTACATCTAGTTTTGCTCTCCTATGTATGAACATAGGTATAAATACAGATAAAAATATATTTATGCATTACCAACCTTACTACAGTCAAATATTTTTCCTGGGTTTTATTAATTTCTAAATGGGCCTTTTAAAATTTGACCATTGCAAAACAGTAGCATGAGTTCCTCATAAACATGAACACAGGTAACTGCTTAGTGTGGCAGGCATGCTGCTCTTCTACCTGTGCTTCAGTAACCATCTTCTCTGGCTTCCGCATCCTTCTCCAGTCCTTTTTGTAAAAAGGGACTTTCATGTCTTATACAGCTTAACTCATTAGTTATGTAGGGGTTTGAATTATTATATTTGACACTATATTTTCTGTTTAGTTAATAGTCAGAACTATTCCCTAATTTGAACGTACATCAGGCGAGATTTCAACTATCTTCCAGCTCCTTGAATCACAAGGTCCCTGGGCTTTGACCTGTGAGGAGCTTGCACTAGATTGCTGCAACTTTTAATTTGGTTCCAGCAAACAGTTTTCCCTATAATATTTGGTTTAATTTGAACAACTTAAATGGTGTAAATAAAACAGAAAAATTGGACATTGGGAAAGTTGGATTTAGCATGCAAAAATAGAAGTGTCTTACATGTGAATATACACGATGCACAAACTCACTCCTTCTAGAGCCATTTCCCCATTTGAAGGACAAAGGATGTCTCTGAAATACTATCAAAATCAGTGGAGATTTTTGACCCCATGAGAGCCCAAATCAGTAGAGAATTTTCCTATGGCCATGTATGTGTGACTATATGCATATACAGGCACCCTTCTCATTTTCTCTCCAAAATATTTCTGTGCAGCATCCTCCAAAGAAAAAAGAAAAAGAAATTAGTACAGATCTCTATGGCTCACCCCTTTTAGTGAGCATGACTGCAGTACTAAAAGGCAAAAGGACCCTGGATGCATCCCATGCTATGAATCACAACCATCTGTGTTGTAGGAGAGTATCATAAATTATTGTTCTTGTCCCCACATATTCTCTCTCCTTGTTCACTGCCAATAACATCTTAGGTTATGCAATGCAAAATCACAGCGATTTTGCGGAGTCAAAGGGCCCAATTTGCTTTTTTTGACTCACACAAAACTCTCACTGAATTGAAAGCTGTAGTTATGTGACGAACAGCAGGAAAAAGTAGTAATAGAGAGGTAAAAAAGAGAAAGTGTTAAGGTTCTCAAAGAAGTGCTGAATTAATTAAAGAGGTAAGAAGCTCACATTACTGTAGAAGAGCTAAAATCCAGGCATCTGTTGATGTCTGTGTAATAGAAAGTTTGCACCCTCCCTGCAAGTGCCTGAACTATCGAGACCATATGAATGAGAGCCTGGGGGACATGCCAAGATGCTAACGAGGGTCAAGCTCTTCCCCTCCTTCAAATCTGTAATCTGTGACGAAGTTGTCACTCTCTGTGTGTCTGAATACTGGCAATGTGAATCATAGAATCATAGAATCATAG